>NC_090646.1:653981194-654281194 GCF_040937935.1 Hyperolius riggenbachi
GGGCATTAAACTCATTATTCATTTTCCTATATTTTTCAGGCTAGCTTTTCATGGCCTGACTTCTATCCTTTAGAACATGCTCATCTAGCAAACATGCAAAGCTGCCAGGCGGCGCACCAAAAATACAGGCCTAAAAAAAATGGTATTGTGTTTTTGTTTTCTATTACCATTGTAAAGGAGTTCAATGTCTTTGACTACTGCAAGAATTGGGCTGGAGGAGGTCGAAGCTGAGATCAAGTCTATTATCTTCAAACTTTTTGTTTAACTTGGTAGAAGAACTTTTGTCAACAATGGGAATATACAATATTTTCTCTCTGAGTATGGCAAAGGAGGACATTTCGGAATCACACGTAGTTTCCCAGCATGTAGAAATGCTCCAGTTGTGACAGCCCATGTTAACGGGTTGGCTCACATTAGTGCAGTTCACGCATGCAGGAAAACACTTTGAGCCACTTTTTCGCACATCACATGCAATTCCCATTGTCAGCTGACAGTTGGCTGACATGTGCGGCAAACACTCATTATAAAACAAACAATATCCAGGAAAAGCTGCAGCTGTTTTCTGCAGGCCAAACTGTGATCTCTCCCCAACAGTTAAGTTGATTAAATTTACCCATCTCACCCCCCCCCCCCAAAAAAAAAAAGAAAATAGTAATTTAATTGATCACATCATACCTTATTACATTCTTTTTAGTTGGGACCCATGTTTATTAGCCTACCCCCCACTCACACACACACTTGTGAGGGGTTGGGGTTCTTTCAAATCCTCCACAAATGGATCTTCAGAAGCATAATGACTTTGGGACTTTGAAGTCCCTCCCTGAAGGACAATGGTGCTCGTTGTCAAGGCAAGTGTGAAGAAAACTGGAGGAAATGTGGGGCAATTGTTCATGAAAGGCCCTCAAAGGTCCATGTTGCTCTGGGTAACAACTCTACCTTTATACATCTCTTCCAGTGGGTGATTAGTAAATATTAACTGGAAAATTCTATGTTGTTGTAGAAAAAACAATGGGTATGTGCTAATTAGTTTGTAATACCGTTGTTTACCTATTAAAAAAATAAATAAAATCTCATTCTGAGACTTTTTTTTTGTGCGCAACATGGTAGCTAGATAGTCAGAATGCTGGAGCTCTAGATTATTCGTTTTGAATCCATTTGGAATACTATTTGCTTGGAGGTGGTATCTTCTAATGTTTGTATGCAATGAGTCACCAGGACATAATGGCACGTTAACTGTTTTCCTGTCAAATCAGCCATAGTAACCGGCATTAACAATAAATTGTGAGTCGGTCTGAAAAACGTGATGTGATTGGTCCATTCTCCTTCCGTAAAGCACTGCAGCAAAACAATTAACTATATGTAAATGTGTAATGTTAAACAAACAGTCAAAAGTTTTATCCATGATATTGTGGAACTATTAGGATAGTAACACTGCTTGCAAATAGTGTTTATTCACTAAAACGGGGTAGGCAAAAAAAACAAACAAAAAACAACCAACCAAGATGATTAATGACTGATGGTTTACTGAATTTCAAATCCGATCTTTTTAAGTTCAGAGTCAGACTTAACAGGTTTTATTTTAAGAAATATTATATCACATAAGCTCTGTTGCATGATGAATGAATGGCGCAATTGTGCATTTACATGTACGACTTTCACAGTTAATTCTCGTTCCTTTTGAGCCTCTATAGAACTTTGAAACCCGTGTCAGTTTTATTGACAAATTCACAATCAATAAGGCAGATGGGCATTTTGTAACTGGTGGATGAAAATGGAAGAAATGTGGTAAAGCGTGCTGCATTTTTTTCAATGTGGTAAAGCATACTGCATTTTTTTATAACAATTATTTTTATCGAGTGTTCATCAAGTGTACTCATAGTAAAAACATATCTACCTGTGTTTTGAATCTTGCAGGACAAAGAGAACTAGTAATGTTACCTTTCATAATCCATAGTAACATAATGGTGCATTTAAATGGTGTCTATCAAGTAGAGTGATATAAGGTGACTGCTGATTGGTTGCTGTGGATTTATGGTACTCTACACATTGCTGTTTTTATGAATTAGGGCTATTTGTGTGTGCTGCAGATATTCAGCTTGACAGAATTTTTACTGACAAAATGCCACCCTGTGGTAGTAGCAACTCTTTGCTGAATCACGTACAGTGTCAATAATTGATAACAGAAGATGATCACACGTGTAACTGAAACAAATGAGCCACCTAAACCAACTGCAAACAATACAAAACATATCATTTGTAGAACAGCATAGAAAGTAAAAAAAAAACTAAAAAAAACGTTTAATAAATAATAAAGAAAGAAACAAATTACAAATTTAGAAACTAGACTTGAAGGCAGAAGATGGGGAAGCCTAAACAATACATACGTCAAAGGTGACAAGTAAAACCAATAATTTTGAGAAAAAATACGGTGTGATAATAGGGCCGTAGCAAGTTTACAGCCCTCCAAGCCAATTTGCGGAAGTCAGAGTCGATGAAAGTCTTGTATAAGTTGAGTCCATTATCAATTATCCCCCTTGCCTCGATCAATAATTTTGGATAGCCAGTGCTGACAAAGTTGACTGTTAATGACTGTTTTTCAATAATGACTGTAGATGTGTGTGCTTGCTAATCGGTTTCCTTCGAAGTCCCAATACTTTAATTGTCAGACCTATGCGAACGATCTTAGACAAGTCAAACTGATTATCTTACTTAAAAAAAATACACTGACTAAAGTTTAAAATTTTTGAGAAAATGAGAAAATAACAGCATAAATGTAGCCAAAGATAGTTAATCTCTTGAAGATGAGTTAGCAGAAAAATAGGTAGGGTATCTCTAAGGACCCTAAGTTATACGTTAAAGCCTTTTATAGAAGAATTGTATTTAATATAATATACAAATTACTTTATACTTTCACCTACTCAATAAGCTTCTAATTCCCGAATAGTCAACTTTTTCTAAAAACCCCAAACTCAGGCCTGACAGGCACTGTGTAAAAAGTAGATCAATCCAAACGGAGGAGATACTGAAACCTCGTCCCATGGCAACACCGCATTCTTTCAATATTTGCCGTCCCCAAACCGGTGTGTGCTTCTTCCAAAATTTAGACTCTCTCGTTTCTAGACTACTGAAATGCTGTAGAATATTGACTGTGGCTGTGGGAAAGAAAAGGGGTTATAGAGGAAGAAATAAAGTACGGGAGGAAGGATGGAATGAAGGGAAGGAAGGAAGAAAAGGCAGGGAGAAAGAAAGAAGGAACCAAGGAAGGAAAAAAGGCAAGGAGAAAGAACGAAGCAAGGAAAAGTGGGAGGAAGCAGCCAAGGAAAGGGAGAAAGGAAATGGGGAGAGTAAGGAGAAAGGAAGGAAGGAAGGAAAAAAGGAATGAAGGAAGGAAAAAAGGTGTGTGTGTATGTGGGGGGGGGGGGGGCTGTAGGTGGGAGAGAAGTAAGGAAAAGGGGAAGTTAGGGAACTGAGGGAAAGGAGATGGAAGGAAGGTAGGAAGAGGAATGGAGGTAGAAACAGGGAGGGACCAAGGAGAGAAAGGTAGGGAGGAAGGGAAGGAGGGAAGAGGGGGAGTAAAGAAAGAAGAAAGTAAAGAAGAGAGTGAGAAGGAAGAGAAGGTGAGAGAGTGTGGAAGTGAGAAAGTAAGAAAGGGAAAGAGTAATGAAAAAAGGGAGAAGAGGGAAAGAAGGAAGGAAGGAAGGAAGGGAGGGAAGGAGGATAGATGGATTGAAGGAGAGGAGAGGGTGGGGAAGAGAATGGAAGGAGGGAGGGAGGATGGATGGAAGGAAGGAGAGAGGGAGGGAGGGAAGATGAATGGCTGGAAGCAAGGAAGGAAGCAGAGGAGGGGGGGATGAATGGAATGAGAGAGCGAGGGAGAAAGAGAGGGATGGTAGAAAGGAAGCGAGGGAGGGAGGATGAATGGAAGGAGGGAGAGAGGGAGGGAGGAAGGAATAGATAAGGAGGGAGAAAGGGATGGAAGGAGGAAAGAAGGAAGGGAGAAATTAAGGTAGGGAGAAAAAGAGAGAGAAAAGAAGAGAAGCTGGAAAGAAGCATGCTAAACCATCATGCCATAACTTATGATCTTCTGGATAGGTGGAGTTTCTGCCTGGTTGACTGTACCAAGACAGTCAATGTACACAAATACCTAAATGCCTATTCAACCCGAAGCATTTTGAATAATAACATAAAAGGTATCATCACCCATTACCCCTGTGCTCCAGCTTAAACTTATGAAAAAAAAAAATGTTTTTGATAGCTTTAAAGTGAAATTTCCAACTAACTCTGATGTCTAATGGTTCAGGGTTCTTTTACTTTTAAAAAAACATTTTTAACAGAATCCTCACTGTCAGGTTCCAACCCTGTAGAGTGACGGAAGGCAGAGAGCCGGTTCAGCGATCTTCCGCCGCTAGTCTGTGCCTGCAGCGTACGAGTTTAGATGGCCTATTAACATGCTGGAGTCTTCTTGATACGTTTTGTCACCGAGTTACAAGTTGTACATGCATATTCACAGCAGTTAATCTGACAGAATCGAGACGAGCCATAACAGGTGTCGCCTCCATCTCTTGATTGTAATACATTATCTCCCTACCTTTAAAAAGCTGAGCATCAGCCATAAAAACCTGACTCTGCCTATTGTGAAGGTCCTATATTTAGATTACTGTAATTGAAAATTATGATACTAAATACCACTTCAAATTGCCTTTTGAATAACTTTAAAAGGTAATGCCTCGGAATATGGCTGCCCAGAGAGCACTAACGTTTAGGTCTCTCTGTAGTCAGTTCTGCGAGCGCTCGAGAAGAAGGAGATCAAGCAAGAGCGGAGTTATGAATGAATCAGGCAACGATTTAACTGCCATTAGCCGGCAGCCTTTGTGGGTGGGTCAATGCTTATTTATCACTGGGGGGATAGCAACCGGGGAACCCACAATCCCAACCCATTGGCTCAAAGCAAGTCATGAGTCTCTATGGCTGCCCACATTTTTTGCAAATTACAAACCTGATCTAATTGCTCCACCTGCGATTACCGTTATAACGTGATGTGCGAAACAGAATTACAATGCAAAAAAAATAATAAT
Organism: Hyperolius riggenbachi; assembly: GCF_040937935.1. Classification (NCBI taxonomy): domain Eukaryota; kingdom Metazoa; phylum Chordata; class Amphibia; order Anura; family Hyperoliidae; genus Hyperolius; species Hyperolius riggenbachi. Next base: position 653,986,270 of record NC_090646.1, read on the forward strand.
AAAAAATGCATCATCATCAAATAACGCTCTACTTAATACTAATGACTTTTAACGACATTCGGAAGAGTTTCCAAAATTCGGAAGAGTTTCCAAACTAGGCCATAGCCTATACACAACCCTCAGAGCCAATTTAAATAACCTGTCCCTACCGTCTGTACAATAACGTGGGTTAATCCCCATTTTAAAGCTCCCCGTGTGGTCATAGCTCACAAATAAGCTCGACTGTCTAAACTTTAATGCACTTGGAGACCGGTTCTCAGTGTCAGTATTGGAGTGTGTGCTGTTTCCCGAAGTGGCTTCCCGAAAATATATCGCCAGCTAATTAGTGGGCCATTAATTAATATCGAACAGTCAGAAGTCTTTTTTTATGAATAGAACTATGGTAAATGCCAAGCGTTCTCTATTAAAAATAATAATAATAAAAATCATCAACTGCCATATGCAATACAATTTCAAAAAATTGGCAAATAGGACTTTTTTTTTTAATGGCTTTTAACCACAGCATAACATCCCATAGACTTTCTAGTTTTTGGGTTTTTTTTATACTGTATGTAGCCAGTCGGGAAAGGACTGGAAGCCTAACACAAGCCTCATCCTTCACACACTTGTCATGGGTAGACCTTGCAACAATTAATCACTAGGGGCGAGCAAGTAATTTCTTTGGCTTGCCAGAAGCACATTTTTATCAGGATTAGCTAATAAATCAGATATACCCTGAAATGAGTAATAAGAGTTTGAACTGTTCTCAATCTGGCGGACCCTTCGGATAAAGTACTCTACCGTAAGACTCGGTGTCATTCCACTTATAGCTCAGGGATCTAGGATTTTTTTTTAACCCCCTCCCAACACACACACCTACACACACACACACGCGCGCTCTCACACACATACACGTAGTACAGGTGGAAGTACATAACCACAACAGATGAGTTTAACCCTCAATGGAACCACAACAACACGCTCTAAATTTTTGCTTTCTAGGAGAAGAGGTAGCCTTAATCCCACCGTTCTCTTGACTCAACCTGGAAATCATACAGTCAGCTGCCAACTCCAATCTCCAAACTGGCAAATCGTGGCCAATAGAACTCTACTGGCATCGGTCGTTTGTCAACAGCTGTATACAACCCCCCCGCCCCCCCCCCCCCCAAAAAAAGAGGGCTCTTTTGGGTATCTACGGAAGGCTGCATGATCTATGGTTAAAAAATGTATATATCTACATTTTATCATTTTTGCAACATTTTTGTTTAAGGTATACAATTGCCCAAACATGTTTTTTTGTTTTTTTTTAAATCTCAAGGTGGTCCATGCTGCCCGTTGTAAGGTATTGCTGTTTGCAATTGAACAGGGCAGCTTTGTGTGCTCAGATGTAATGCTCAGATGTGGATTCTGCTGTGAGAGATGATCATGCCAATTTATCTTAGAGAAAGCATTAACTTGCAGTAGTTCCTATTCTGCTATTAGCAGAGACCCCCACATCCTTTCAAAACCTCAAAAGGGCTGTTCATTTAAAAAAAAATAATGTGATTTAGCGTGAATTAGACCTCCCCATCATGAAATATAGAGACGTAACCGTGCGCTCGAGGGCTGCCAGGCAACGGGCAACGGTCTAGCCACATGGTGGAGAAGTACTACAGCCGAGCTGCTTTTACTGCTGTTCCTGTCATGTCGCTAGCACTGGCTTATTTCTCTCCATACCAAAGGCAATCATAATTATTTTCAATCAAGTGTAATTATATTTGTCATTCCAGAGCTGCTTTCCCCTGCTAGTTTAACATAATTAAGGACCGCAGACCATTTATTTTTAACATTGCCCCATCTATCCACCGAATGGGCACACTGCAATGTACCAACATGATTGCACAAGCCTTCCATTCCCTCCTTTTTTTTTAGCATACACATTTGCACACTTAAATCTATAATGGCTTATTTTTCAAGGCAAACCAATACTTAGCTACAGTTGCATTTAAACAATAGGGCCCCTGCATGCTTTGAGGCGCTATCAATCGTTCCCAATTGCCTAATTCGACAGAAAAGTTGTAAGAATCTCAGCTGTCCTCCACAGCTGCACTGACAGATCATGGCTTTGCTACCCAGCGCTGTGCACCCTAGCTCCAATCTCTCCCTCTTCCCTTGCCAGAGGTGCAACACAAACTTAAAGGGAACGTGAATACGGAAGGTGCCATATTAATATCAAATTAAAAAAAAAATGTAATTTGCCTAGCTGTTGTTGTCCTGAGTCCTGTGGCTTCAGTAGAGGCTGACTCACAGACCTGCAACAAGCATGCATCGGATTGACTCAGAGTAGAGTCGGAACACCTGATCTGCATAGTTGTTCTGGGTCAGTGATTCAAAAGGCTTTTGAGGAGCAGAGGATCTGCTTGACAACACTTTTAGAAGGCATGTTCCGTATTCCTCTCAATTCAGATTAAAGGGTAGCAGTTCAGCACTGCTGTCATGGACAGCTCCTGAGCAAGCCCCAGCACTGTGAGTGCAGTACTCCTGCTTACAAAGTAGGGAAAGGCATGAGAGAGAGAATCAGTTCAGCACCATGCCTGCGGACAGCTCCCTCTGCTCATACTGTGATCGGTTAAGTCTGACAAGGCTATATGGGCAAACAGCCTACCTCTCTGCTGGCTTCTCAATACCGACACACCAAAAGAATAAGACTTCAAATAAAAGAACATAAGGCTGACAAGAATGCATGCACAATATGCCCAGCTTTTTTCACTTCCCACGCTGCTTCTTTGCAAGCCTTCTAGCACAGCTTCAGCTGTTCTGTAGCTCATCTCCTCCTACCTCTGAACCAGATGTTTTAAGCACAATTAAAATGATAGAAGGCTCTTTGGACAGCTATTGTGCCTTGCCCAGATGTGGTGCCAGGAGGGGATTAGCAAACCAAATCCTACAGCCCCAGTTCCTTCAATAACTCCCCCCCCTTCCCCAGATGTGCACCAAGTAAAAGAAAATAGGATTTGGGGGCAACCAGAACTGTAGCTTAAGCCAGTAGCCTAGGAAGCCCCCTATCACCCCCTTCACCCAGATGTTCCATCACAAAGTTCCAGGTGTGGAGAGAGGCAAGGCTGTCCAAGCACTAGGCTAAGCCGGACAGCTCCTCTCCCACTCCTAGTGAGGTTCTACTGTCCGATCTCTCTATAGCTCAGCTCTGCTGATGTGGATGGATCAAACCCTCACTTCCCCCCCCCCCATCCACACCAAACCCAACGAGCAAACCCACACCTCCCCCCCCCCCTTCCCCAACCACCACCTCCACCCAAAAGCCTTTCCCTCCCAACCACACGTGCCGGCAGAAAGTTAAGGTTTCGGGTGCTGACCTTTGTGCATGCCCGTGAACCTGTCCTTCAGCACTGTCAGCTCATAGATCTTGCCGAACTCCTCAAAGAGAGGTTTCAGGTCCTCTTCGTCCAGATTGCGAGGGATCTGGCCAATGAAGAGCTTGATGGCATCGTGATCCTTCATGGGGATGGTGGAAGCGCTCCCGGGACTGTGATTTAATCCGTTCATGTGGCCGTTGGTGCTGGGGTTGTTGCTGTGGTTGCTGCTCAGGATGCTATTGTCTGCTTGTCCGTTAGCTAACGTGGCCATCTTTATATACATAGAGGATCCTGTTGCTTTTCTCTCTCTGACCACGGTGTTTCTCTCTCTGGCACACATACACACTCTCTGCCTCCCCCTCTCTCTCTCTCCCTTCTCTGATTGGGATTTTTTTTTTATACATTGAACAGACAGGATCCGTGTCCTTTCCGTTTAAACAGGCAGGGCAGCTCAAGTCCAGGCAGACTGAGGGGGGGTGGGAGCTGGGTTGCTGTGTCTTCTTCCTCTAAGCACAGAGCAGAGAGGAGCCCATCAGCACAAGCACATTGGTACCTTCCAAACAGCTCCTGCCTAGAAATATAAGCTAGTCAATCTCCATTGTGCCCAGTGAGCAGGGGCCAGCCAGCCCTACATTTTTACTGCAAGATTCCTCTTGCCCCCTTTTTTCTTTATCCTTTCCCTCTCTGATTTTGCAACATTTTTGTGTGCAATTATGACCATTCCTTCTAAGCTGCTTCTGCCTCAATGGACATTTTCTTCAGCCATTATATTTGCTATTTTTTTAGCCATTTTTTTTTGTCATTTCTGCTTTTTTTTTTTATCTTGTAATAAACGGAAGCTGGAGTCCCCGGTCTAAGCGTGATTGTGCTCCTCGCTCTATCCCGAACAGGCGAGCACAGCCAAGGGCTGGAGAACGACGCTTAGACGAATCTAAGTATTTCTATCAGACCTCTGTGCTGTCTTGTGTTGTCTTATTATATATATATTATAGTATCTATATATCTATAAATTGGTGGATCTGATTTTGTGTGTGTGTGTGTTTTGTGGTGCTATTACTGTCACAGTCGGTAACTCTATAGTACATATACACCTATGATCAATATGTGCTGTATTATTTTAAATATTTATTGTGCCATACACAGAGTATAGGAGGTTTTAAAGCACATATAATTTCTTTGTATATATTTCTTTGGTGTCCAGAAAAAAAAAAAACAGAATAGAAGATAGATAGATAGATAGATAGATAGATAGTTAGATAGATAGATACATAATGGCAAAGGATAGATATATACATAGCTGACAGAGGGATAAAGAGAAAGAAAGTGGGGGTATCTATAGATAGAGGATGGATGATGGCATGAATAGAAAAATAGAAACAGAGAGAGAAGGATATATTTATATTTATAGACAGCGGATGGGTAGATTGAGAGAGGCAAGGAGGTAAGGAAACAGCAGATAGACTTATAGATAGGAGGGGGGGGGGGGGGGGGGTATGGTCAGAGGGGATGGATGGATGGTTAAATGGAGAGATACAGAGGGATGGATAGATGGGTGCATGGATGGATGGATGGATAGAAGAAAGAAATAGGAGGTATGGTCAGAAAGGATGGATGTATAGTAGAGAGAGATAGAGAGATGATGGATGGATGGATGGATGGAAAGAAAAGGAGGAATGTTTAGAGAGAATGGATGGATGGATGGATGGATGGATGGTTAACTAGAGTCAGAGAAGGAGGGGTATATAGATAGAGAATGAATGGTTGGATAGAGAGATTGGCAGCAAAACAGGAATAGTAGACAGAGGATGGTGGAAGAGAGAGAGAGAGAATATTTATAGAGAATATTAAGGAAATATAGCTACACAGATATTCAACATGCACAACAGAGGGGGCATGTTAGATAATTGTTGAGAGTGCAACATGACATTCATTGGTTGTAGTTTTCGGAGGTCTGAGGACCACAGAAACTGAACCGGCTGTAAATGGCAGGCTGGCCATCGGGGCAGGGTGCAGGATCAATCAGGTAGACAGCAGGAAGCGGGACTTGAAAAGAGATGAGCGGTGCCAAGGCAGAAAGGGAAGATCTTTTCCTACATAAGCCTTGGAGTAGGAAGCAGAAAGGGAACCAAGAGCCGTAAGGTTCAAATGCAGAAACTACTACTGACAAAGAAGGGGTTAAATGACAGAAGGACGCCAAGCCAAGGGGGGGGGGGGACTAAAAAAACAGATTTAGGCTTTGTAAGAGTTAGAACCCCGCTTCTTCAGGGTAAAGAGTTGTAGAGTAGAGATTTGGAATTTGATACACTAACAGAGCCCAAGGTTTTTAAATGAGTATTTCATCATGCAGAGATGAAAGGGGTTACATTGTGGGTTTTTGAAATCCAGCCGCAGAAGGGGTTGAGTTTTTTTTAGTAAAATAGGGGTGCGCAGTATGTATGCAAGTGGGGAGGGGAATGGGGGGACCAGGGAGGAAGGGGGTACCAGGGAAAAAGGGGAGACCAGGGAAGAAGGGGGACCAGGGAAGAAGGGGGGGACCATGGAAGAAGGGGAGACCAGGAAGGAAGGGGGGACCAGGGAGGAAGGGGAGTAGATTGGCAAGCCACATAGGTGAGGGGGTTTTAACTTATTTTCCACATAATTCCACAACAGAAATCAGAGTTGGGTTACTCAGTTCATGAGAAAGGAAACAGCAGTCTGAGGAGAAGGAAGGAGTTAAGAATGCTGGAAGTTCATGGGTTAAATATTCCATAAGGTCGGATGCGGAATCCAACCGCCCATCAGAATTGTGGGGAACGGAAAGGTTGGGGGTTTAAACCCTGTGGAGGAAATACAGTAGCCAAACAAAAGAAAAGGTTGTGTACCAGTCACATGGGTAAAAGCCAGCAGATACGTCCAGCGCAAGCGGAACCAAAAACTAGCCAGGGAGAGAAGGGGTTACACGGTTACCTCGGTTGTAAAAACACATGTGTCCGTCACGTTCAGCCTCCTGACGGCTCACGCTATGTAGCGAAGGCATGGAGGGGATTTAGAAGCAAGAAAAGGGGTTAATCACGGAATGTGAGCGGGAAAGAGCTCCTCTGATGGAACAATGGAACAGGAGGAATTTAAAGGAGACTTACGTATGTAAGAAGGCTACAGGTTTAAATGGGTGCTAAAAGGTTAAGGCTGTACAAGATTGCTGAAGGGGTTAAAGGACACTTGAAGTGAGGGGGGTATGGAGGCTGCTATATTTATTTCCTTTTAAACAATACCAGTTGCCTGGCTGTCCTGCTGATGTTTCCTGCATTAGTAGTGTCTGAATCACACACCTGAAACAAGCATGTGGGTTATCCAGTCAGACTTCAGTCAGAGACAACTGATCGGCATGCTTGTTCGGGATCTATAGCGAAAAGTATAAGAGGCAGAGGATCAGCAGGACAGCCAGGCAATGCACTTTGTTTAAAATGAAATACATTTGGCAGCCTCCATATACCCATCACTTCGGGTGTCCTTTAAGTAGTGAGCCCGCGTATTTGGCCATGGAAGGCATATACAAGGGAAGGTGATGAGAAAGGAGGACGGCTCAGCTGAAGTGAAGGGGTTAAGGTAGTAGCTCATAGCTTCCCTACGGTCCATGCTTTGGAATCACACATACACACACTGTACACACACGGATCATGGATTGCATGGGCAGCTGCTCCCCTGTCCCCGGTCCCACGCTCTGCACAGAGCACTGCTGGCTGCTATCCGGGAGACAGGCATGCAGCAATAGGTGATATGATGAGCGCAGGCTGGCCACAGCGAGCACACAGCTCTGCTCAGAGGAGACCGGAGCCTGGCTCTGACAGCAGCTCACTCCCCCTCCCGGCTCCTCTGTCACAGTGCTGCTGCTGCTGCTCTGCTGGGTGATGGCTGGGCAACACACAAGCACATGCACCACCTACACACCACACATACACACACAGACAGACAGACAGACAGACAGACACACGTACGTACACACACACACACACACACACACACACACACACACACACACACACAAAACACAAAACACATATACACAACACACCACACATACACACACCACACATACACACACACCTATACACACAAACCACACATATACACACACACACACACACACACACACACAACACAAACCACACATATACACACACACACACACACACACCTATACACCCACACCACACATATACACACACACCACATATACACACACACACACACACACACACACACATCACACATATACACACACACACACACACCACACACGCATGCACACATATACACACACACACACACACACACACACATATACACACACACCACACATACACACACCACACCACACATACACACACCACACCACACATACACACACACCTATACACACAAACCACACATATACACACACACCTATACACCCACACCACACATATACACACACACACACACACACACACACACACACACACACACACACACCACACATATACACACACACACACACACACACACACCTATACACCCACACCACACATATACACACACACCACATATACACACACACACACACACACACACACACACATATACACACCACACACGCATGCACACATATACACACACACACACACACACACACACATATACACACACACCACACATACACACACCACACCACACATACACACACCACACCACACATACACACACACCTATACACACAAACCACACATATACACACACACCTATACACCCACACCACACATATACACACACACACACACCACACATACACACACACACACACACACACACACACACACACACACATATATACACACATATACACACACACACATACACACACAGGGCTTGATACTCTAAAGAGTGCTAACTGTTAGCACGCCCGTTTGTGCACGATAACGCCTTCACGCGCAAAGTCTGCATTATCGCGCGCAAATGGTAGTTATCGCGCGGGCGCAAAACTTTGCGCACGTAAAGATGCATGCATGGCAGTGTGCGTGCTAACTGTTTAGCAAGGGTGTGCTCACTGTTAGCACTCTTTAGAGAATCAATCCCATATACACACACACATATGCACACATGTACACACACACACTACGCACATACATACACACACGCACACAGGGGCGTAACAGCCCATGAGACCCTCCTGCAAAATTGTCATGGGGCCCCCTGTAATCCAAACTTCTCCCCACCATTTCAGATCTACCCAGTATAGCGCATAGACCAGAGTAACATTTATCTGCTCCAGTGCTGCTGGTCTCCTCCATACATCACAGTCACACAACCTTGGCTGCTATTGGCCGGCTCCCGATCACGTGACTTGCATCGGTCATGTGATGCATGGAGGAGACCCACAGTGCTGAAGCAGGAAAACATTAAGTAAGGAGAGGGAGGAGGAGTGGCCCCCAGCAGATGCAGAGGTTGCAGGGGATATTGTTATGCCCCTGCACGCACACACACACCACACATACGCACTGGGGCTTATTCACAAAAACAACTGCTGCACTTCCTGGAGAAAAAAAGTCGAGCATATCACACAACAACCCTCATTCATTGGCTATGCACCAGTGAACGATTTGGCCATGTGTGGGGTCATTTTTTTTTATTACGGTTGCCTCTGTACTGCAGTTGATCTGTTCCCCATTGATAATAACGTCGCAGATATAACAGATCATCAGGCAAATGTATGACTGGCGATGGCGCTAGTAAATTTCCAACTAACAGGCAGCAGATCAGTCGCTTGGTCGATTGTTTTTGTAATGCGTTGAGCGGCGCACAATTAGCTGAACGGTGCTGCCACTAAGGTCTCAGATTCCTCCTTAAAGATATTCAGAGTCTCAGGCCCAGTGCACACCAAAACCGCTAGCAGATCTGCAAAACCCTAGAGCTTTTTGAAGCAGATTTCTGAGCCGTTCTAGGCATGTTTAAAGACGTTTTCTAAACATGCCTAGCGTTTTTTGGAGCGTTTTTGTGTAGCAGATTACAAATATTGTTACAGTAAAGCTGTTGCTGAACAGCTGCTGTAACAAAAACACCTGGAAAACCGCTCTGATCTGGCGTTTTTCTGAGCTGTTTGAGCTTTTCCTATACTTTACATTGAGGCAGAGACGCTTTTACAAACCGCAAAAGTGCTGCAGGACCCACGTTTGCAGTTTGCTAAAAACCCCAAACCTCTGGTGTGCACCATCCCATTGAAATACATTAGCCAAGTGTTTTCACAGGCGGAAGCGGTTTGCGGATCATTTCAAAAACCGCTCGGTGTGCACCAGGCCTAACTACAGTTTTTTTACTTGCCTGAGGCTTCCTCTAGCCACATAAGCATAGCTGTGCCCCTTGCCATCCTCCTATGATGTCCCATTCACCCGCGGTGAACCTTGGTAAGCGTTTCAGTGACGTCAGTGGCTGACCTCCTGCACATGTGCGGACCTTCTGCGCAAGCGCAGAAGGCCCCGGCTGACGTCACTCAGTCAGACTGAGTCCGACTGAGCAGCTTACCGGGGGTCAACTGTGGGAGAACGGCGGAGCTGAGGAGGGCGGCGAGGGACACATCCATGCTTATGGGGCGGGAGGAAGCCCCGGCAAGTAAAAAACTGCAGTGAGACTCATCTCTGAGTCTCTTTAAGGCCGGTTGCCCCAATAATATTAGACTTGATATGACCCTGCGTGGATGGATCCTATGCATAGCGCCACCTCCCACCCGGCTAGTGACTGATTCCATGCTGGGCAGGAAGACCATCATAGGATTCCCTTCAGTCTGTGCATGCGCGCCTTGCCACACCGCACTCCCGTTGTGCACACTTCCTGCGTAGCCCATTGACTTGCATTACTGCATAATCTGAGCGATAGGCGTGGATTATGCAGAAACGTGCTGCAGATGTGCTGGCATTGTGCCAAATTGGATACTTCTGGCATGTGGATACCGTGGCATCTGGCACACTGGATACCGTGGCATTTGGCACACTCGATACCGTGGCATCTAGCATGTGGATACCGTGGCACCTGGCATGTGGATACCGTGGCATCTGGCACACTGGATACCGTGGCGTCTGGCATGTGGATACCGTGGCATCTGGCACACTGGATACCGTGGCATCTGGCATGTGGATACCGTGGCATCTGGCATGTGGATACCGTGGCATCTGGCATGTGGATACCGTGGCATCTGGCACACTGGATACCGTGGCATCTGGCACACTGGATACCGTGGCATCTGGCATGTGGATACCGTGGCACCTGGCATGTAGATACCGTGGCATCTGGCACACTGGATACCGTGGCATCTGGCACACTGGATACCGTGGCATCTGGCACACTGGATACCGTGGCATCTGGCACACTGGATACCGTGGCATCTGGCATGTGGATACCGTGGCATCTGGCACACTGGATACCGTGGCATCTGGCATTTGGATACCGTGGCATCTCATGAAGTGTGCAAGACTCCATAGACTCGTATAGCCCTTGTGGTGGGTGAGCGGTGGGGAAAAGTACTGCGGTGCAACGCAGTGCTGATGGTTAGGTGATCAGTTCTGGTATACATTGTCTGGATTGGTTCCCCCCAAACCTCCCACTCTAATCTGTCCACAATCTCTCCGTGTATGGCTGCCTTGATGGGTGAAACACGATTGGCTTCTTTTGCTTCAGCAACCCTTCTTGGGGCCTTAAAGAGAATCTGTACTGTAAAATTCTTACAATAAAAAGCATACCATTCTATTCATTATGTTCTCCTGGGCCACTCCCTGCTGCAATCCTGGCTTGTAATTGCCAGTTTTATGCAGTGTTTACAAACAAAAGACATAGCAAGTGATAGGGTGAGAGTAGCTCAGTGTGTGAGTCATACAGAGCCTGCAGGGGGCCTGGAGAGGGCGTGTATAGCTTCTATCCAATCACAAGCAGCACAGCACATTCCAGCCTGACTGCCTGAGTCTGACAGACCCAACAGAGGAGAGAAGATTAGATCATATACCAGAGAGAATACAGTCACTGTGCAACTAGGAAAGGCTGCAGTTAGGCAGAGCACATTAGAACAGCTATAGGAACTTATAGGACAGAAGAAATAAGGCTGAACATTTTGTTACAGAGTCTCTTTAAATAATGTTCAGTAGAACATTAAGGAGCAACAAATACCAGGCAAGGTCCACCACTGGAGATGGTCAAAGACATGCAAATCATTCTAGCTTGCATGCAAATTATATGCAGCTTGTAATTGGGTCAGTTAACATCATCAAGAAGAACATTTAATTGGCCTAATTGCAAGCTGCAAACAGTATGAGTAAAATGTGCATGTAAGCAGGGGTGTAACTAGAGGGGCGCAGACCCCGGCAATTAGGGGGCGGAGCTGGGGGAGGGGCAACTACTAATCTCCCCTTCCTCCGATACAGGGGACTATACTTCAGATCAGGTGTTTTTGTGGCTACACTTGTTATGGGTGTGAAGATCCTGAGGGCCACACTTGTTTTATGACCCTTGTGAGATGGGCCCCCAGGGCCATGAAGGGCAGCAAGGGGAGGCAAGGGAAGGGGTGTGAACACTGGGCGGGGCCACATGAATTGTAGTTAACCCACTGCATGTAAGCTAGGATTCAAGCATCTCATTGGCTACATCTCTATCCCCCCATCAAGCCCTGAGGTCCAGATACACGAATCAGGAAGAGGCGTGGCCTTAACTGATGAAGGACGCCACTCGGAAATGCTGGGCCAGGTACATTCCAAACTAAGCAAAGAACGATTGGAGTAGGACGTGTGCAGAACTGGAGCATATGGCATGATCAGGGATTCTGAATGATCCCTCTGAGAAAAGGCTTCGTTTCTGCTCAGGATTTTCTTGCACTACTAGTCTGCCCTAGTATGCTGTGCAGTTGTGGCCATGGATTCCTTAGGTCGAGTGACGGTCAACAGCAGTGCTGGTGAACTCCATGGGCAGGGGGTGTGTCTAGCACAGGATTTTTAAAATGGAGGGGGCAGAACATCAATTTCCTGGCTGCGGTGGGGAGAGCCAAATGTAAACATAAGGTGGGCCTGCCAGAGGAGGGGGCCTGACACAAAAAAATAGTCCAGGCAAGTGAGTGCAGCCCAGGGACCTATAGTTGGACAGCCCTCGTCAAGAGAATTTGTACTCTCCACTTCCCCCCCTTAAGCCATGTGACATCAATTCTGTGCCGCTCAGCCTCCCCCAGAACAACCTCAGCCTGCAATGTCACTCAAGGGATTGGTCTCGAATTACATTGATTGTGCGTGAGTTAAAGAGGAACTGTAACCAATGATTGAACTTCATCCCAATCAGTAGCTGATATCCCCTTTTCCCATGAGAAATCTTTACCTATTCTCAAATACATTGTCGGGGGGAGGTCTGTATGACTGATATTGTGGTAAAACCCCTCTAACAGTGTGATGTCTTGACCATGGTCCTGACAGTTTCCTGTCTGTGGGAAATAACGACTTTTTTTTTGACTGCCAAGCAACCAGTAGCTCCATTTGTGCATATGCATAGCTATAAAAAAAACAATCTTTTAGCCTATCACATTGTTAGGGGGTGTGGTTATAGGAAATAGTCCTATTTTTTTTCCTGTCTGCCAGTAGTAAAGATGATTACATGCAGGTTGATTTGGATGAAACAATATGAATACCTTATGGTCAAAATCAATCATTTCTTGATCTCTCTTCTATTTTTTTACTCCTCACTTTGCAACATATTGCTTTATTTTTGTCTCCTTTTCGCTATAGTTCTTCTCCAACCATATGTGACATGTTTATGGCTAGATAGGCCTGTTTGAAGGATCACATACTTGTAAGACAAGGCCATAACTATAGAACTATGGACATAACAGCTACTTTGGGGAACTGGGGATGGCTTATGGGGAAGCACATCAGTAGTCCTCCTTCCTATCTTTCATTGTATTCTTAACTTGCCAGCAGAGGCGTATCTACAGGGGTGCAGGTATGGAATGTGCCATGGGCGCTACTTACTGATCCCTGGTGTTCTCCATACCGATTCTAGTTTTTATCTGGGGGACATTCTCAGCCTGGTTACATCTTTTGGGGGACAAGCTGTCTAACTGTTATTTGGGGGATATGTATAGGCTAACCTATTGCGATCATCCATTCTTATGCAGACCATGCTTCACCTTTACTTGGACACAACCAATTCAAACAAGACTAAATATTTGGAGGGTGCACCCCTTCCCTGCAGGTGGATTTCTGTGTTTGCCATAAGCTACTGATGGCTTACCTTGGCACTCCAGCTGTGGTGGAACTACAAGTCCCATGAGGCATTGCAATACTCTGACAGCTCTAAGCATAACTCAGGGAAGCAGAGGCATGATGGGATTTGTAGTTTTGTCACAGCTGGAGGGCCAAGGTTAGCCATCACTGCCATAGGTACTGTCTTGCCTAGATACGCCTCTGCTTGCCAGGGGTGGCACAAGTATTTCAGATTCACTTGGACCACTTCCATTACAGACTCCTAGCACAGCAGACCTATGAACAAACTGGGCCACCTGAGGGCTCCTTTTTACAGGTCTGACAAGTGTGCAGCTCAACTGGAAGAAAATCACTCTGGTGTTTGTTTGAAACACCAGGAAGTGACATCACTTCCTGTCCTCACACTTTTTTTCATTTTTCCTGCACACCTATAGTGAGATGAATATGGAGGCTACCATATGCGTTTCCTTTTAAACAATGCAAATTGCCTGGCTGTCCTGCTAATCCCTTGTCTACAATACGTTTAGCCACTTGTATGCCGATCAGAGGTTTCTGACTGAAGTCTGACTGGATTAGCTGCATGCTTGTTTCAGGTTTGTGATTGAGATACTACTGATGTCTTAAAGATCAGCAGGACTGCAAGGCAGCTCGTATTGTTAAAAAGGAAATACATATAGCAGCCACCATATGCTTTTCACTTTAGGTGTACTTAAAGGGTACTTTAAGTGGAGCTGAACTCTTGCACAGGACAGGAGGAAAGCAAAGAGAAATGCACCCTGTAAGTATTTAGAGAGTTTAGCCGGTCTAATTCCCCCTCATCTGTGACTAGTCAACCACTGTAATTTGATCGCTCAATTGTATGAGCTCAGGAATCTCCTCTGCCACAGCAGAGCAGCTAATTTGTAAACACGGGATGTAAACAATATGTCTGCTTCCGTGAAAGAAGAAAGTACACACACTGCAGACTTATTGCAGTATTTGTATCAGTTGTAACAAAAAAGTGTTTTTCTTTAAAAGTTATTAAACCACTTAATGACCAGCTGCCACCGATAGGTGGCAGCTGGTCTTTTCTGTATTTCCATGGATTTCCTGTCAGTTCACGGCGGGGGGCTCTGTGAACAGCCTGCGAGCCTCCGATCACGGCTCGCAGGCGAAATGTAAACACACAGGGAAGAAATCCTGTGCTTACATTTTACGGTAAAGGAAATCGGCGACCCCCGGCCTCTGATTGGCCGGGGATTGCCGCCATCTGATAGGCTGAAGCCTATCAGAGGCGGTACAGGACGGATCGCTGTCCTGTACCGCCCATAGAGGAGAGGGAGGGAAGGAGAGGGAGGGGGGAATAGCACTGCGGAGGGGGGCTTTGAGGAGCCCCCCCCCCGCTAGGCCACAGCACGGCGGCGATCAGACCCCCCCAGCAGGACATCCCCCTAGTGGGGAAAAAAGGGGGGAAGTCTGATCGCCCTGCCTATTACCCAATCTGTGCTGCGGGCTGAAGAGCCCACGCAGCACAAATCATCCAAATGTCAGCCGGTCCTTAAGTGGTTAAGCTGCTGCATATCTTTTAGAGCAGAGAGGAAGTTCTGAGCTCAGGTCCGCTTTAAAGTGGATCCAAGATAAACTTTTACTCATTGCATAATTGTATTCCTTTCATATAGTTTATAGGGCATTCCTCAAGCCAAATACTTTTTTTGTTTTGTTTTAAAACTCTAATTCTCTATAAACTAAACACGCCTCGCCCACAGCTTTTTTAGAGTGCCTTGGCGCTGTAGCAAGGGTTCATGGGAGCTCATTCTGGGCAGGAGGAGGGGGAGGTGTTACTGGCAGAGAGAGGAGGAGAGGGGACTGAATTTACACACAGGCAAGCTGATAGCATCTCCAGCTCTCAGCCTGCGACAATGTGACAAACAGAACATGGCTTCCCTCATTGTATCACAGGAATAAATAATCATAAACTTTTGAAACTTTTGCAGCTAGATTTGCTGTGTAAACTATTTAAATTTTAGATAAGATATATAGACAAGTTACTTGTCATAGTTTTTCTTTTTGGATCTGCTTTAAAGAGGAACTTTAACCCAGGATTGATCTTCTTCCCAATCAGTAGCCGATTCCCCCTTTCCCACAAGAAGTATTTACCTTTTCTCGAATACATCGTCAGGGGGAGTCTGTGTGGCTGATATTGGGCTCTATTCACAAAATTCTCATGAATTACTTATTTATCATCTAATTGATAAAATAACCTTTCAGCACATTTACAAGCAAAATAATCAATCAAAGTATGCTGTTCCTGATTAACTTCATTTCAATATTACTTTTTTACCTTCATTGTATTATACTTCTGCACTTTGGAAGCTTAAAAATGAAACATAGATAAGGTGAAAACAGGTAAAAAAGGGTTTTGTGAATCAAGCTCATTGTGGTGAAACCCCTCCCACAGTGTGATGTCATGACCGTGGTCCTGACAGTTTGCTGTCTGTGAACCTCATTGCATTGTGGGAAATTACATGTTTTTTTTCCATCTGCCAAGCATGCAATATCTCCCTCTGTGCATAGAGCTCTCAGTAACGAACAATCTGTACATATCATGTGGTAGGACTAAAGAGGTCACCACCAGGCCTGGATTTACATCACAGGAGCCTATAGGCACAGATGTCCTGGGACCCTAAGCCCCGCCCTCCATGAACCTACAAACCCCCACTGAAGCACACTGCAAGTGTTCTGGCTGGCCCAGCTGTCACTTCTCCCTTACTTCTCTTGCCCACCATAGGTAGCTACTAGTGCCCCTTTAGTATATTAGGTAGCCAGAGGTATCCTCAGTATTAAAGGGAATCTGTTCTCTAAAATTCTTACAATAAAAAGCATACCATTCTATTCATTATGTTCTCCTGTGCCCCTCTGTGCTGTTTCTGCCACTCCCTGCTGCAATCCTGGCTTGTAGTTGCCAGTTTTAGGCAGTGTTTACAAACAAAAGACATAGCAAGTCAATTTGCTGAGAGTAGCTCAGTGTGTGAGTCATACAGAGTATGCAGAGGGCCTGGAGAGGGTGTGTATAGCTTCTATCCAATCACAAGCAGCACAGCACATTCCAGCCTGACTGTCTGAGCCTGACAGAGCCGAAAGGAGGAGAGAAGATTAAATCATATAACAGAGATAACACAGCCACTGTGCAACTAGGAAAGGCTGCAGTTAGACAGAGCACATTAGAACAGGTATAGGAACTTATAGGATAGAAGAAATAAGGATGAACATTTTGTTACAGTCTCTTTAAGCTTCAAGACTGAAGGGGGATCTTGTGAGAGGAATTCCGAGGGCTCAGTGAGTACCCTCTCATTTACGCCTTGCTCAGGACTCTGCCTAGGGAAGGAAAAAGGGAGGCACTCGGGGAGGCGAGTGAGCCGCCTTTCCATCATCAGGCGCCTGTAGACACATGCCTACAGTGCCTTATGGTAAATCTGGCCCTGCCACCAGTGATACATTTCAGGATGTAAATCAGGGAGAGGAAAAATTCTACAATGGGCAAACACTGATATAATCTGTACATGAATATCGTAAAAAAAATAAGCAAGTTTATTCATTATGTTATTTTCACTACATAGGTTACAGGTCCTCTTTAAATCTGCATGCAGACCTGAATGATTAGGATGTAGTCATGATAAGGCAAGCCTTCTGAAGGAACTGTTTCCCGTACAACTTCGGTACAAGACGGTGCTTTGAGAAGATGCCGAGATCTGGCGTTCTGAGAATATTCTCGGATATTGTTTTATCCAGACAGATACAGCTGGCACCCTGCGGTCAGCCACCAAGGTTCGGTACCCTGCGGAGAGTCGGAGATTTAGTACTCTACAGAAACGTGGCCTGCAGTTTAGACCTCTGCTGACAGCACATTACAGGAATTCTCAGTACAATCTGACCTGCATTGTGACCTGTTGGTAGACACAGCTGAAATAGCTTGAGCTGCCCCCATCATTCATGTCTACTGGCTGCAAGCATGGTCACATTTATACACATGTGCCACACAAGAATAGCAGTTTACATGGGTTTGAATGGGGTTTGTTTTTTTTAAGTATGCTTTGAATGACCCAGGCAGTCCTAGTTATGTTGAGGTTTGGGACGTATTATTTACAAAGAAACGGGCAGCACCCAGGGCCGGTTTAAGCAACAATAGGGCCCCAGGGCAAAATAAACCTGGGGGCCCCCCCAACAGATACCCCGGAGCAAAAATTGGCATAAGGGACCTTTTTTGCAGCTGGTATAGTCAGGGTTTGAAGCCCCAATCGGTCGGAGCTCCACATTCTGGCTATCCCAGCCTGCACGGGGGAAAAGGGGTTGAAAAGTTTCAGGAGGGGGGACCCCACATAATTTAAAAAAAAAAAAAAAAAATTCCCACACTCTAAACGCAAAAAAAAATTGGGAAAATAGGAAAAAAATGCCAGGGATCTTCATACAGCCATATTGCGACTGTATAGCGATCCCTGGCCAAAGCGCTGCGGCTGCGTATGGACCCCCTGGAAACCCCGTCAGGAAATTTATTGCTCTTTCGTTTGATGCATGTAAAATTACACTACCGTTAGGTTTGCTACTAAAAGTGACATTTACCGCATTTAAAAGTATACTTTTTTCCTTCAAAACTTTAAAATCGATTTTCTCAAAAACTATAAGGTCTTTTTGAAAAATTGTTTTTTCCTCTTATTTCCAATGATCTCCTGCAAATCTCCTACATATCCTGCAAATTTAGAGTTTCTAGAATTTAAGGTGGATTTGCTATTAACCATTAAAGTCGGCTGGTTTTTAAATGTGTATTTTTTTTCCTTTGAAACTTTAAAATCGATTTTCTCAAAAACTATAAGGTCGATTTGAAAAATTTTTTTTCCTCTTGTAGCCACTGGGGGCCCCTACAAGCTCTGGGGCCCTGGGGCAGCTGCCTCCATGGTAGCGCAGGCCCTGGCAGCACCAGTATATGATGATAAAAGCTCATTTGCGTGATAATATCAATAACTACAAAGTGTGCAGAAAGGGGATTAAGAAAGGCGAGCAGGTCCCAAGTCCACACCGCCATCCCTCCATTCCTCCATTTCTGTCACTCGCTCTTATTTGGCTCACATGTTTTTCTCACCCTGTTAGGGGCTTTTTTTTACTCATTTATACACTTTGGCCATTTTCTATGGCCACTTGGTTTATTTATGGTCTATTTATGGCCTTTTTGCACTAATTTCAGCACCTTATTTACCCGTTTGCACTTTTCAAGCTTTTGTCGCTTTACTTACTTCTTTGCTGTAATTTACATGTATTGATGGAGTAGAGGTAGTGGTGGATTTATCATTCAACATTTATGTATTATACCTAGAGATGAGCGTAATGACTTCATTACGATTTCGCGAAATTTCGCGTAATTAGTGTAATTACGATTATGGCCGTAAGTACATAATCGTAATGAAGAAGGATTTTGCGAAATTCCACGTAAACGTAATTTTCGCATTACAGTGGAATATTCCACACATTGATTGGGTGTGACATTTCACAGGCTGTTTTGTAAAGCGCAGGGATATAGTTTAACCACTTCACCCCAAAGAGGTTTTAACCCTAACGGACGAGCGATTGTCACCTTTCAGTGCTCATCCCTTTCATTTGCCAATAGCTTAACCCTCCTGGCAGTCAATTAAAACCGCCAGGGGGCAGCGCAGCACTATTTTATTTTATTTTTTTTTTTTTTTAAATCATGCAGCTAGACTAGCGCCAGCTACATGACAGCCGCTGTGCAGTGGCATCCCCCCACCCTCTTAGATCGCCTCCGGCGATCAAGCCCGTCCAGACATCCGTTCTGAACGGGATTTTCATTAGGGCTTTCCCCGGCGCTGCCTGCCACTGATTGGCCAGGCAGCGCATGGGGTCTGGGGGCGGCGGGTAGCGGCGAATCGGCGCAGAGCGGTGATCGGGCAGTACACGCAGCTAGCAAAGTGCTAGCTGCATGTACCCAAAAAAAAAAAAAATTATGCAAATCGGCCAAGCAGGGCCTGAGAAATCCTCCTGCGCGGCATAACCTGCGCTCAGCTCGGGCTTACCGCCAGGAAGGTTAATCACTACTAATCATATTGAAATTATCTATATCTTTTTTTTTCACCACCAATTAGGCTTTTTGGGGTTGATATTTGTTTTCAGTAATTATTTTTTTTCATGCATTTTAAAAGGAAAAACAAGGGGAAAAAATGAAAAAAAAAAAACACTATTTCTCCAATTTCATCCCCTATAGTTTTAATATAAACACTGCTACTGTACATAAAACCCACACATTTTATCTGCCTATTTGTCCTGGTTATCACAAGATTGTAATTATGTCCCTAGTACAAAGTATGGTGACAATATATTATTTGGATTAATTAATTAATTAAGGTTTTTTTTTTTTTCCTTTGGTTTTTTTTTTTTTTTCACTAATCTCACATGCGCGGGAACGTACATGCACGAGCGCACACAGCGGCAGCAGCACTGTTTGACTTATAAATTCGTCCAGGAGCCGTTAAAGAGACACTGAAGCGAAAAAAAATTATGATATTATGATTTGTATGTGTAGTACAGCTAAGAAATAAAACATTAAGATCAGATACATCAGTCTAATTGTTTCCAGTACAGGAAGATTTAAGAAACTCCAGTTGTTATCTCTATACAAAAAAGCTATTAAGCTCTACGACTTTAAAAGTCGTGGAGAGGGCTGTTATCTGACTTTTATTATCTCAACTGTTAGTTAATTTTTTACTTTTCCTCTGCCAGAGGAGAGGTCATTAGTTCACAGACTGCTCTGAAAGAATCATTTTGAATGCAGAGTGTTGTGTAATCTGCACATATTAGAGAAAGATGCAATGTTAGAAAAAACTCTATATACCTGAAAATAAAAATATGAGAATATTTTCTTTGCTGCTAATCTTCTAGTAATTATTCATAGTACACAACCAATTCATTATATCATATATTTTTTTTTCACTTCAGTGTCTCTTTAAGAGGCTCTAGCAGGACGGTTTTATAAGTCTGCTTGTCATTAAGTGGTTAAAGGACCACTATTGCAAAAATCATAACATTTAAAATACATCTAAACACATACAGATAAGAAGTAAGTTTCTTGCAGAGTAACATGAGCCATCAATTACTTTTCTCCTATGTTGCTGTCACTTACAGTAAGTAGTAGAAAATATGACAGAAGTGACACATTTTGGGCTAGTCCATCTCATCATAGGGGATTCTCAGCATGACCTTTAATCTTTATAAAGACAATGCTTGAAAATAATGTATACAAACATGCTGGCCAGCCTCCCTGCTCCCTGCACACTCTTTTTAGCTGTTGGACTGAGTAACTGCCATTCATTAAGCGCTTTTGAAAATAACGAAAACCCTGAGAATCCCCCATGAGGAGATGGGCTAGTCCAAAACCTGTTGTCATTTAGGTCTCATTTTACGCTGGAGGAAATGTGCTTCATATTTGTACATGTTTACATGTATTTTAAATGTTATGATTTTCGCGATAGTGGTCCTTTGAGACAGGTGACTGGGACAGGTAGGGGACTCTAGCTTTCCATCTATGGCTTGGTATGTGGTTCCACCAGAGGTATAAATAGCGGATATTTCACATTCTTCAGCCAGTATATAGCAAATGCTCCAGCAATTAAGAGCAATACTGCATGCGCAGTAGCCTGGACCTGATAGATCTTGGCTCTTCCACTCGACAAGTGGCCTTACGAAAGTCCCAGCGCTGTGTGGGTTGGCAGAGGACAAAGGGAGAAGGATCCAGTAGGGGCACTTTTTATTCTTACCTAGGGCCGGTTTCACACTGTATTTTGGCGTCAGCGTTGCGGTGTGGCCCGCTGCACCGCCAAAAACAGGCCTTCAGAGAATACCGCATTACTATGTGTAATTCAGACACCACTGCGGCCAAATAGACCAGCAGGGCTGCCAGGCAACTGGTATTATTTAAGCTGCTTACACACAGGGACGTTATAGGCGCATGTTAGTGCAGCCTGTAACGCTCCCCCAATGCACAGCAATGTAACACAAGTGGGCTGTTCACACAGCCCACGTTGCGTAACATGTAATGCTGCACGTTCTCCCGAAAGTGCAGCATGCTACGGTGTTAGACTGTCTGCACATGCGCAGTCATGTTGGGGAGGAGCGGAGAGCGGCCAGGCACATGGCTAATTAATATTCACTGCACGGTGTGACGTGCAGTGTTTACTTCCAGGAGCGGCCGCTCTGTGCGGTGACTGGCCGGCGGGACCACGTGATGCCGCATGCGCACAAGAGTACACATCACGGCATCACGGACGCCAGAGTGAGCTGCACAATGCGGCTCACTCTGACGTCCACATCGAAGAGCACCAGGCGTCGCGTTAGGTGCACGTTATGCGACCTTAACGTGGCACCTAACGCAACGTCTTAGTGTGCAAGTATCCTTAAAAAGAAATAAAGATGGCAGCCTCCATATCCTCTCCTTACAGCTGTTCTTTAACCACTTTATCCACCACTACAGTATATCTACGTCCTCTGTCACTTCATCTAAGCCACCAGTCAGTAGATATACGTACGTCTTGCAGCTGAAGCAGTGCTGTGCAGGATTGGGCATTGCTCCTGTGCACATTTCTGGCATTATCTGATGCAGCACTAATTGGTGAATGAGAAATGTGTTTTTTTCTTTTTTTTTGCTGGTTTTCCCTTTAAAAGTCATATAAAACAAAATTGTTTGAGGGAGAAAATGGCATACAATGAAAGCCTAGTTTGTCTTGAAAAAAACTATATATATATATATATATATATATATATATATATTTATATATTTCACTTCTGTGTCATAAGTAGGGATAAAGTTATTTCTGATTTAGGCTTGGAACCCACAAGGGCGATTTTTTGAGCGTTTAGGGAGAGTTTGAAAACGCTAGCGTTTTGTAAAAACGCTCAGCTAATGTTAATGGATCGGGCAACTTCCACTGGAGCGATTGCGATTCCAAAAATCGCAAACGCAGGACATGTAGCATTTTGGGAGCGTTGGCGCTTTAATGTAAAGTATATAATCGCTCATCAAAACTTGCGCGGAGCGATTTTGCTAGCATTTTAAAGTTACTGCACACTGTAACAAAATTAAAATTAATTGAAGGGACCAATCAGACTTTAAAATGCTAATCGCTACACAACCGCTGGCAAATTGATACACTTTTTAAAATCGCTCCCTAAACCGCTCATGAAATCGCTTAAAAACTGCTCATACAAAATGCTAGCGATTGCGATTAGCGGTAGCGCTTTGCAGTGGGTTCCAAGCCTAAATAAGGACATAGCTAAACTGTCAAAACTGCTCTGGTCTATAAGTAGGAAACAAGGTCTGGATGTGAAGTGGTTAAATAACTGCATTTCTACAAAATGCAGTTATAGAAAAAAGCAGCTTGAACCGGCTCCTTTAATTACCGCGATTAGGCAGCAAGATCTCCACGCTGCTGAGGGGTTTAGCCTTAGAGATAACAAAAAAAAAAAGTGGATAGGTTGTAATGTAATATATGCACAGCATCCCGCAATGGGCTTAATATCCTGATCCCACAGCCTGAGTGACAGGACAATATTGTATTTTGCTGCTGATAAGTGATCAGCGTTGGCTGATGTGAATGGCGCATGTTGTACCTTGTAGATGGCGTGTCTGTGATGGGAGATAACAGGTTACGGTAGCACAGCACAGCTCTGTGCCTTCCATTCACACAATGCCCTCTAGGTGTAGATGGAAAAAAAATGGCCAAGTGAGAACGCCAAAACAAAAAACCTGCCCTCACCGGCATTCGGGAACAAATTTCCTCAGTTCTTTTTTAAAAAACAATGGACAGGGTAATGAACTGAAAGGAATACTACTAGTTCAAGATTCTGCGTTTGGTTTGTAGGAGACGGACAGTGATATCCTCGTCACTACAGACAAGGGAATGTTTATTGTCTGATTAATTGCCCGATTATCATGCAAATCATATGGCATTGGTAGTTTTTTTAAAGGGAACCTGTAGTGAGAGGGATATGGAGGCTGCCATATTTATTTCCTTTTAAGCAATACCAGTTGCCTGGCTGTCCTGCTGATCCTCTGCCTCTAATACTTTTAGCCATAGCCCCTGAACAAGCATGCAGCAGATCAGGTGTTTCTGACATTATGGTCAGATCTGAGAAGATTAGCTGCATGCTTGTTTCTGGTGTTCCTCAGACATAACTGCAGCCAAATAGACCAGCAGGGCTGCCAGGCAACTGGTATTGCTTAAGGGCCCTTTTCCACTAGCGCTGGCCGAATCGTGAAGTCGCAAACCACTAGCGATTTTACAATCGCTACGGTTTGCTTTTTAACATAGGAATCGCGGTAGGTCATTTCCACTACCGCGATTCGTTTTTGACGGGAACGCGAACGCGCGGCGGAGCGATATTTGCCGCGATTTTGCTATGCAGTGCATAGCATAGCAAAATCGCGGCCGCAAACGTCGGGAAATTGCCGGAATTGCGATTCAGCAATCGCTAGCGTTCAGCGTGAACGCTAGCGACTGCTAGTGGAAAAGGGCCCTCAAAGGAATTAAATGTGGCAGCTTCCATATACCTCTCGCTACAGTTCTCCTTTAAGGCCTGGAACCCACTACAAAGCGTCATCGCTAATCGCAATCGCTAGCCTTTTTAACAAGTGTTTTGTAAGCGATTTCATGAGCATTTTCTGACGATTTTGGTAGCAATTTTCAAAAAGCGTAAGCGTTTTGACAGTGATTGTGAAGCGATTTGCGATTAGCGTTTTTAACTCTGATTGGTCCTTTTAATTAATTTTTATTTTTTTTTACAGTGTGCAGTCATTTAAAAACACTAGCAAATCTCTCTGTGTAGGTTTGGACAAACGATTATCCCAGCGTTTATATACTTTACATTGCGGAAACACTAACGCTAAAAATGCTGCTTGTCCTGCGTTTGCGATTTTGGTAATTGCATCTGTTAACATTAGCTGAGCATTTAGGGGAATCGCTAGTGTTTTGAATCGCTCCCTAAACGCTCACAAAATCGCTCTAGTGGGTTCCAGCCCTAAAGTGGACCTGAACTCCTGCACAGGACAGAAGGAGAACATAGAGAAATGCATCCTGTAAGTATTCAGAGAGTTTAGCCTGTCTAATCCCCCTCATCTGTGACTAATCACAATTGTAATGCAATCTCTAAGCTGTGTGTCACCTCAGCTGTGTCACCAGGATGTTAACCCTTTTTTCTGCTTCCATTAAAGCAGGAAATAGACACACTGCAGATTTATTGCAAGTTTTGTATCAGCTGTAACAAAGAAATGTTTTTCTTAAAAAGGTTATTAAGCTGTTGCTTATGCTTTAGAGCAGAGAGGAAGTTCTGAGTTCAAGTTCGCTTTAAAGGAGTCATCAGGGAAAATAATGTAAAATAAGTGGTACTTACCGGGGCTTCCTCCAGCTCCAAGCTCCCAGGACGTCCCTCGCCGCAGCTTTGCCCACAGCCATTCGCCGCAGGTCCGTCCCGGTCCCCGGTGATGACATCAGAGCAACCTCCAGGTCGCTCTGTACTGCGACTGCGCGAGCGGTGCTGTCAATCACCTCCACGTGGGCCGGAGCGGACTGCGCAGGCGCAGTACTACTGCGTTGAATAGGTTTGCAGTAAAGGCAGCCATACGATCCCTCTCTGATCAGATTTGATCAGAAAGGGATCTATCTGTTGGTCGATCTGATGGCAAATCAACCAGTGTATGGCCACCTTAACCGGCTTAGCGCCGGTTAGTGAATCAAGGCCTTATAGTATTAAAACAAAAGAAAAAAAGGATTTGGCTTGAGGAATGCTCTATAAACTATATGAAAGGAACACAATTATGCAATGAGTAAAAGTTTATCTCGGATCCACTTTAAAGGGAAGGTTCAGGGAACTCTTGAAAAAAATAAAAATCCCTATCCACTTACCTGGGGCTTCCTCCAGCCCGTGGCAGGCAGGAGGTGCCCTCGCCGCCGCTCCAGAGGCTTCCGGTCGTCTTCGGTGGCCGACCCGACCTGGCCAGGCCGGCTGCCAGGTCGGGCTCTTCTGCGCTCCATGGCCGGGCTCTTCTGCGTCCCACGCGGGCGCGCTGACGTCATCGGACGTCCTCCGGGCTGTACTGCGCAGGCGCAGTAGTTCTGCGCCTGCGCAGTACAGCCCGGAGGACGTCCGATGACGTCAGCGCGCCCGCGTGGGACGCAGAAGAGCCCGGCCATGGAGCGCAGAAGAGCCCGACCTGGCAGCCGGCCTGGCCAGGTCGGGTCGGCCACCGAAGACGACCGGAAGCCTCTGGAGCGGCGGCGAGGGCACCTCCTGCCTGCCACGGGCTGGAGGAAGCCCCAGGTAAGTGGATAGGGATTTTTATTTTTTTCAAGAGTTCCCTGAACCTTCCCTTTAAACAAAAAACGAAAATATTGGGCTTGCCCTATAAACTATATGAAAGGAACACAAGTCGTTTAGCCATAGTATTTTAGTGCAGCAGAAAGCGACACTGTTCTCACAGGATTGCATTACGTTAGTAATTGTGGTTAGTGCTTTGCACCGTGGCTGCAAAAAAAGGCAGCAAGTCTGCATTTTATATTTGCGATCTGGTGCTCGCGTCATGCATTTGGGTTCTGTGTGACACCGTAAACACATGCTGTCGAGATTTCCATATGGCGGAATATCGTTTTTCCGATAAACTGAACTGTACATGATCAAATACAAATAAAACCTAATTAATTTCCTTCCCCTAAGGTACAGAAGACAAAGACTTTTTAATATACGGGGATTATAGGTTAATATAGGTGCATTGATTATATAGACATGTATAGCATATTTTAATATTGCCAAGCGATGCTGAATTGTCCAGTCTGTGTGTCTCAAGGAAGATCAGATGCTAGTTAGCAAGTAGTTAGCCATTCAGGAGTGTTTGTGAATAGAAAGGAGACCACAGTATGACTAATAGTTAACATAGTTACCTTGCTTGGCCAAACAATTGCCAAACAAGAGAAGTTGAGTAACAATGGAAGAGACCTCTCAAGAGGCAAATATATTTGCTGAATAGAGGAACCTCTGAATACAATCTCTAAGGCTTGTATATTTTAGAAATTAACCATTGTTGCAAGCCAAGAAACTTGGTGACATAGCAAACACAGGCTGAGTTAAACAATTCCCCATCTAAGGACACGACTCAGAGAATAACACATGACTCACTCATATGTATACCTTATGAGTAGAAATGTATCATACAAAGAGTAATACAGATATTATATGATTAAGTCTTATACATTAGTTACAATCAATTCAATAATAATATGGATATGCTATATGTTTACCAGTGTTGCATGTTAAACAATAATGTTAATGGTATAAAACTCTGCTAACAAGCACAATATGTTATAAAGGAGAGGTCCATGGTGGTTTTCAATATGTCACTATGATTTTGGATCAAATCCAATCTATCCGAAATATGGTAGAAAAGGTCACTGTATCCTGAATAATAACCAGTGATCCCATCCAGATCAGCTATCCATAAGATATGAAATGTTTATAACATTGATTCATTCACTGTGGGCTATAATAAAACACAATCAAAATGTCTTTAATTTTGCCACATATCCCATTAATAAGGTGATTAGTTAGCCAACAGCACCTCCAGAGGGTGAAATCCAACATTACACTTGGGTTAAAGATTAGTGACTGATCACTCCCACTGATCACTCCTACTGCCTTGTGATAGGCTGGAAGATTTAATCCCCTGGGCAGGACCATAGGTAGTGAGGGGAATAAGATGAGAGGGGTCATTCAATGAGAGATGATGAGACCATCAGGAGATCGGAGCAGACCAGGACATAGAGGATTCATGCCATCTGAACACAGCCACGCCTAAGAGGAACACGCCCAGAGGCCATCTTGGTGACTATACTTGAACCCAGTTCTGATTTTCTTGTTAGTTAGACGGCTTATTACAGCGCAGAATATCTGAACATATGATGTATTGATTGAATTTCATTGGTTGATATTTTAAAAAGGGGTGAGCTTTTCCAAAGTTGCAAGTTGGAAACAACTCACCTAAGTTCTACCATATGTTCATTGATAACTGGCTGTTTAACTCAGTTTTGGATAAAAGCGCTAGATACTTTAAGCTACCTCCTCTAGATATTTTGATACTTTGCCGCAGCATGTGCAAGCCACACCTAGCCAAATTTAGGACGACTCAATAGATATCTTATTCCAAAATTATATGTATTTTACCCGCTTGCTCTGTGTAGTATCACGGGCCAGCGGAGGTTAAAGTATAGACAGTGGGAAAATTCCTGTCATTTATAGTTGATTGCATAGCGATTGTGGGGCAACGCCCAGTCGTCAGATCCACTGAGTCATCCTAAATTTGTTATATTGAATGGTATAGCTGACATCAGCCAGTTTATTTTGGATAGCGCAATTTTGATTTTGGACTGCGCAATTTTGATTTTTGATAGCCACCATTTTGGTTTTGATAGCCACCATTTTGTTTTTGATAGCAGCCATTTTGATTTTGATAACAGCCATTTTGTTGTCGTTCAATTCATCCATTTTGTCTCCAGAGACCCTGTGGTAAATTGAGTAACAGGGCCGACGGCCATATTTGATGAGTCATAACTCTGCATTGTATTTGAGTTGACTGCTAATTGGTTTAAGCCTTTTGTATTGGTGAATAAGTATAATAACATTTTGATGTTTTACTGAAATTATTATCCAGCTCATTGCTTATTATAAGAATGACCTTATGAGTCTTGTTTTATATCAAAAGTGCAATATTATATTGTTTTGATATTGTAATATTTATTCGATATTAAATTGATATTTTTATAAATTGGTCCACATTTATTTGCATGTTTAAACCAGTACTGTAAAACCTCGGAAAACAAGCTCACACAGTTAGGCGTATGTTTGTATTTTAGCTCCTCCTATTTTCCCAGGAGCATTACATTTACATTTTTGATTTTATATTTATTTTTAAACAAGTTATACAAACATTGACAAAACGCCCGACATAAGATTGGAGGCCCTAGTGAGATCCGTTTACTTTCCATTACTGGTTTAAACAGTGTAAAAACGTTTTATTGAGCTGGTTTTATTGCATTGGCTATTGAATCATGAGTGCTACAGGTAGTGATTCAGAACTGCATTTGGAACAGACGTTCCGAAAAATTGTGGAATTTATATTTATACAACTGAAATATAATGAGGAAGTAGATGAATGGATAAGCAGAATGAGGAAAAGTATAAAACAGGAAGCTGATCATATATTTCAATCTAAGGGTCTGGTGGATCATTATCTTTCATGTATGACCACAATAACCTCGGATTCCGAACTGAAGAAGAGGTTGTTAGGCACCCTACCCTCTGTTCTATATGGGTTATTAGAGGTAGATATCCTTGCACAGTCTAGAAAAAAAGAGATTGTACAGTTGAGATCCCAATTGCAAGGAACAGAGGGAGACGTCCAATCATTGAACTCCCAGTTACGGGATGTGGAATCAGATCTTCAAATTATAAGGGCTGATAGAGACCAATTAATGATTAATATTTCAGACAGGGAGGTAGCGATCAAAAGTCTGGAAAGAGACGCCGAACGGAATCGTGAAGCGCATCGCAGACTTAAACAGGATTTTGAAGAACTACAACAGCAGTACTTCAAAATCCAACAGGCAGGTAGACTCGATAGATCATCCAGCCCTTGCCCGCCAATACTCACTCCATATGACCTAAAATGGCAAGGCATGTTGGATCGTATGGAGACGGTATGTAAGACTATGAATACCATAATCGATGACAGTACAAGGGTCCCTAAAGATCAACATTTGGATTCCTCTCCAGAGAGAGATATGCAAATGAGGGCCCCTAGGCATGATAATTCCCATAAAGGTCACGACTCCCTTGCTGATATTGATTCAGATGAATTGGAGGCTGAGGAGAGAAAGCGAGAATCCAGCCCTATCCCAAGAAGGGGGAAAGGTACGTATAGGGGGGAGTCAAATAGGGGAAATAATCAGTACCCCCAAGAAAAACAGAGCTCGGCCAGCATCATAAAATTCTTAAACACCGCTGTGCCAAAGTTCACTAAAAAGGGTTCAGCGCAAATAGCATCCCACATGGAGTTGTATGAATCCACTATGGACTCTTTAAATCTGTCTGAAGCAGACAAAATCAGATTTCTCCCATGGGTTTTTGATGACAGATACCGCCACTATTTCACCTCATTTAAAGAGCGGGGTATCATTAGATGGCAAGCAGTTTCACACGAAGTGAAGCTGGAGTTTGGGCCGTATCGCACTATCTCAGAAGCAAAACGAGATGTGTATCGACTTACTTGTCGACCCGATCAGAGCCCCCGAGAATTCCTTTCTGTGCTAAAAAACTCTTACAGTTTGGCATATCGGAATCCTAACTGGGAGTCTCTTGATTTTAAACAGGCATATTACGATGCATTGCCTACCCAAATAAAGTTAAGCATGGCCAATGAGTTAGACTTCGGAAACTCCCTAGAGAAAATGGTTACCTCAGCGACACTGCTGTTCAATATCAGTGGGAGTTCCAACGTAAGTGGGAGGAACAACAGAAAGTACCCAGAGCACAGAGTAGAAGAAACCAAAGTGAAAGCGGACCTAAACCTTGAATCCCAACAGAAGAAAATACCTCCTGCAAAAGTACCTATCCAGCAGGGCCAAAGACAGCAACAAAACCCTAATCAAAACAGACCACAAAATCCTAAAGGGTCAGATAGGGAGAGTTCAGGCTCTGGAAACCAGGACTACCGTCCTCGGTTTAATCGCAGGTATCAAGGATACCAGGGTTACCAAGGAAACCGGGGTGGCCAGGGTTATAGAGGTTACCAGGGATATAGAGAACCCCAGGGGTACAGACGACCCCAAAGATATAGACAATGGGATAACCGACCCAGGCAGCAGTGGGAAAGGAGACAGCACCCACCTAATTCACCTAGGGGTAGATCACCACCTAACTCACCTAGGAGTGGATCACCCGCAGGGAACAGATATGATCCCAGGAACCAGAACCCTCGCCGACCTAATAGGTTTGATCAGCTTGTTGACCAAGTGAACAAACTCAGTGACATGATGGGTAAGTTGGCTCAGGGATCTGCAGGAAGACAGCATGAGGATTTTTTAGCTGGGGAGGCAGGGCCCAGCTCTGCCAACTAAAGGAAACCGAGACAAATCACTGTACGGAAATGGATACGGTTAATGAAAACGACTTGCAATGTACCGACCTATCCCAGGTCGAGGAAGGGAAGTCTAATGTTCTCGATATTTCAACACAAATATGTGATATTGTGTCATTTGAGCCAGAGCATGAAGTACCCTCTGTTCAGATTGTCCCATTGGTAGAATCCATGGGAACCCAAATGCCTTGCAGGCGGAATCAGGAGGAACAAGTTCCTAATACCCTGACGCTGCAGAGAGATCATTCTCTGAAGCAACAAATGGAAAAACATTCCAATTTTCTTTGCAATCTTGAACAGGTAGATGGCCGGTATTTTATCGATACCCATCTACAAGATGGATGTATCGGACCGATCCCAGGTTTACTGGATACCGGTTCCCAGGTTACTATTCTGTCTTTTAACTATTACCAGCAGATCTTGGATTCATCACAAAGGAAGCCAAGATTAAAAGCCTTTGACGGTGCGCTGATAAGCGTTGGTGGTAATAGTTTACAAGTAAAAGGCACATCCTGGCTGACATATAAGATCGGTAAAAAGATCATTAAACATCCAACTTTGATTGTTGATCTTCCATATGATAGATTGATCATTGGAATCGATTTGCTCAAACGACTAAATTCCATAATTGACTTCATAAATGAAGCAATATGGGCTCAAGTCAATACTCCAATTGCTTTTGAGTGCTCCAGCAATGCACAACTGCAACGCAGCTGCCATACGATTGAGGAAAGGCCTAACTCTGTTGAAATCCATTTCCGGAACAGTCAGATACCAGAAGTCACGATCCTGAAAAACGGTAAACCCGAGAAAATGCTAACACTGCTTTTCACATCATAAATATCCGAAAGGATAAGATTGAAAAGATAATTCTGGAAGATGATGTGTTAACTATTGCCCTCAAAGGGGGAAGTCAGGAAGTGGCAGGCATAACCAAGCATACACAGGCATTGGTTGAAATCGAGAAAATCAATGATAATGTGCTGGTTCCCGTGCAGGTAAATAATATTGCTCGGGTAAAATATGCCAAGTTGGATCTCAAATCTGAGGCCAGCTACATAGGCCTAGGACTGCTGAAGCAGGTTACAGACCCTCAGGTCATCAAATTTATTTCCACACAGGAATGGATCCACGATCTGGATAACGATAACCAGAGTCATAATGTGATTGCAAAATGCATCTTATCTGTGTCTCTAGGAAACAAATCTGCAAAACATGTCTTCAGTGTGTTAAAGGAACCACAGTACCAAATGTACTTAGGAAACGACATTATTCACCGATTTGCCATACAGGTTGATCTGGTCAATAATGTTCTGTGGTCCAAATTATCCGGAAACCCAGAGGAATTCCAGGATAGAGAACAAGCCCTGAGATGGGGACAGCGAATACCATATGCAGTGGATATCACTGTCGCTGAAAAAGTAAAAATCCCTGAAGGTTGCAAATCATTTCTTTTACCCATTCGAGTAAAGAAGGGTCAAAAGATGAGAAATGCAGATGCCTTGATTTGTTTATCCAATCGGATGCAACAATTGGGGTTGAAGGTAAAACCAATTCCCCTAATAAATATTCATCAGGAACCATTATATATGGTCACGCAAAACATGAGCCCTCATAGTATCACGTTACAGGAGGATACAATGATTGGCTTAGCCATTGACTCAGAGTATTATACTTTTGGATTCCAAAATGAAGTCATTGGATTAATACCTGATGAATATTTGACAGAAGAACAAATAGTGGACCAACAATATTTCTCAACACCTGAAGGATTGTTCAGCATACACTCTGTTTATCCTTTCAGTCCTGAAGAAGGTACATGTCATGTCGAGGAAACATCATTGATTTTTAACCATGAGATCAATGAAAGTGAGTATCAAACACTCCAGCAGGGTAAGGATCAAGCATGTTACACCCCAAATGACTTAACTAATAGGCTTGAAGAAGCTTATGAGATAGGTCAACCTGAGATTTTCCCAGAATTTCAGGAACGGGTGGAAGAACAGCTCTCTATAGCTGATGGATGTTCTAATGAATCAGAACGACAGCAGCTAAGGCAACTATTCTGGGATTTCCAGGACATGTTTGCTAAGGACTCTTATGACTGCGGCGAAACTGACCTGCATGTTACGAGAATCCTGACTGATCCAGATGCACCCCCTGTGTTTATCAAACAATATCGACTTCCATTAGCAGCCTACGAGTCACTATCGGAAATAGTTAAGAACCTGGAAAAGAAAGGTATTATCCGACCAGTACACAGTTCCTTCAATCATCCAGTACTCGGAGTCCTCAAACCGAATGGGCAGTTCCGTCTATGCTCAGACTTGAGACAACTAAACAAACGTGTCTACATGTCTGGTTGGCCCGTACCATACATTGACCAATGCTTGGCGCAAATCCAAGGGTCTAAAATATTCACAGCCCTTGACTGCGCACAAGGATATTGGACAATTAAAGTGGATGAAAGGGATCAATACAAACTAGCCTTCACATTCGGTAATAGACAATTTGCGTGGACCCGTACGCCTTTCGGATACATCAACGCAGGCCACGAATTTGCTGTGTTCATGCACAAAGCAATGCCTGATGCAGCTGAACGAGGTACCCTAACTTATGTCGATGATATCCTTATCAAAAGTACAATCTTTGAGGAACATATTTCAGAGTTGAGATATGTATTGAATCAACTAAGAGAAGCAGGTGTTAAACTTTCCCTACAGAAAGCTCAATGGTGCCGATCTAAAGTAAATTTCCTAGGACATGAAATTACTGCAGAAGGAATTAATCCACAGAAAAAGAAAGTGGAAGCAATCAAAAATACGAAGTTCCCCACAAATCTCAAGGAACTGAGATCATTCCTGGGGATGATGAATTATTCTCGCAAGTTCATAGATAACTATGCTGAGATTACAAAGCCGCTATTGCAGCTGCTAAAGAAAGGAGTACAATGGGAATGGAATGAGTGCCATGAACAAGCTGTATCTGAGCTTAAAACAAAACTCATACAGGCCCCATGCCTTGCTTATCCAGAAGGTGGTAAACCCTTCTATGTTGAAACAGGTTTTACCGACAAGAGTGTAAGTGCAGTTCTTTTCCAAAAGCAAGAAAGACTGAATAAAATAATTGCTTATGCCAGTAAATCACTATCACCAGTTGAAATCAAATTTAATAATTGTGAGAAGGCATTATTAGCAACTGTGTGGGCTTTGCAATATTTCAGAAGTTTTATTCAAGGGGAAAAGATCATTGTAGAAACTGCACACCAATCACTACAATATTTGCAAAGTAACCAAATAAAAGAAGGTAACCTGTCAAACAGTAGGATAACGGCATGGACAATGTCCCTAATGGGATGGCCACTGGAAATCAAATATAAACAGGATACTAAAAATCCAGTTGCTCAAGGATTAGCTGAACTCCATGATTGCTCTCATGTGGAACATAAAGATGAGCCACCAGAAAACGATTTTCTGGAAGAGCAATCTCTATCTCCATATAAATCCTATGAAGAGGAGTACTGCAAATCACTACCATGTGCATATGTTGACGGCTGTTCTTTTCACACAGAAGGAGATGAAAAGATGCTGGTTGCAGGTATCGGTATCGTATGGAATAACATATTTCCAGAGATATCTGCGGGATACAAAATTGGTCCCAAAAGTAGCCAGGTCGCAGAACTTGCTGCCGTGTATAAAGCTATACAAATGGCTATCGAACATGACCTTAAGGAATTTGTTTTGATAACAGATTCTGAGTATGTTCGGAACAGTTTTGTGGAATATTTTCCCAGTTGGAAAAGGACTAGCATGACAAGGAGTAACAAAAAGCCAGTCAAGCATGGTAAATTGTTTTGTAAAATTGATGAACTGGTTAATACCCACGACCTTACCATTTATTGGAAAAAGGTAAGGGGTCATTCGAAACACCCTGGCGCTGATAAAGATGGGAACGATCTAGCAGATTCCCTCGCTAAGAAAGCAGCCATTGATGGTGAAATCTTCGATATCAATGACCTCATGGGAACTATCGAAGTAAATGTCACCACTAGGGGGCAGGCCCAAAAGGAGTCTCAACCCAGTGTAGCAATGTGGAGTCAAGATTCTCCTAATGAGGATCTCATTGCGAGCCAAAAGGGGGATCCCGTTATTGGTTTGTTTTATAAACATATTGGAAGTCCACATGATTATCCCATCACCGTGGAAGACTGCAGTGACAACGAAGAATTACGTATTCTGATGAAAGGTGTGTCACAATTTTCATTACAGGATGGATTGCTGATACGAACCTCGAAAAATGGTATTACGCAGTGGGTAGTACCCGCAGCATATCGGGGTTTGATGTTGCAACATGCTCATGACGCCCCGACAGCTGGTCATCGAGGAGAGAAAATAACGTATGAGTTATTAAGAGACTACGCTTACTGGCCACACATGTTACAGGATGTCCGGACATATTGTCAAGGGTGCTTGGTATGCCCTCAATTCCAGCCACAAGGTCCCACTCACAGGGCACCGCTGATGAAAAGAGGCATAGCTATGCCATGGTCAGACATCCAGATCGATTTTATTGGTCCAGTAACAACGTCCTCAAAAGGAAACCGGTATATGTTAACCGTAACATGCCTGTTCACTAAATGGGTAGAATGTCTACCGAGTAAAACATGCAGTTCTAGTGTGTGCGCATCACTGCTCATTAACCACATTTTTTCCCGATTTGGTCTTCCACAGCGCATCGAATCCGATCGCGGAAGTCACTTCACCAGTGAAGTAATGACCAAAATGTGGGAAATCCTAGGGGTAAAACGGAAGCTACACATAGCTTACCGACCAGCCTCTAGTGGTGGAGTGGAGCGTTACAATCAATCCATTGTAAATATCCTGAAAAAATTTGTTAGCGAATCAGGTAAAGACTGGGATGTCAAGCTGCCATTAGTTCTCATGGCTATTAGAGCTACTCCAAGCGCAGCAACCAAACTTTCGCCATTTGCGATGCTCACAGGTAGAAAGATGGTGTTACCCCAACATTTGCTTTACAAAACCTCAGATCACAACTTGATGAATGCAACTACTGCACATCAATATGTGGAGAACTTACGGAAGCACCTCCAGCATGCATTCGCATTTGCTCAAAGAAACATCGAAAAAGCCGCAGTCAGTACGAAAACGTACTATGACCTCAAAACTACACAAAAGGAGTATCAGGTTGACGATAAGGTGTATCTGTACAATTTCGCCAGAGACCAGGTAAAGGAAAGGAAGTTCCTCCCTTCATGGAAAGGTCCATACCCAATCACCGATAAACTGTCTCCTGTGGTTTACAAGGTTAAGATCCCTAAGGGGGATGACTTTGTTGAAAAATGGGTGCATATTAATCAGTTGCGTATATGTCACCCTA
This sequence comes from Hyperolius riggenbachi, assembly GCF_040937935.1. NCBI lineage: Eukaryota > Metazoa > Chordata > Amphibia > Anura > Hyperoliidae > Hyperolius > Hyperolius riggenbachi. Next base: position 654,022,452 of record NC_090646.1, read on the forward strand.
GCTCACAGCTACGGAGAATTGAGCAATCTGGAGATGTGTGCTAACAAATTATTTTTCTCCTGACAGGTATACCTAATGATGTGTTAATCTCTACTTGAATCCATATGGACACAAAGATTCCAATCCGGCGCAAAGATGCCCCACCTGACGATTGCCATCCTTTACGCAGTCCTTATCTTGGGGAAGAGTGCCGAGCCACGAGTGATGCCAGATCCAGCATCCGTGATGTTACCGGATACAGCGGAGTTCATCATGACCAGATAGATGTTCCTATCCTAGAGGGTCCAGATGAGCCTAAACCCGCGATGTGTCGTTAAATGACGAGCTGATGTATCCGAGGTCCATTTGATGGAGATGCAAGTCTGATACCTGTTCCACACCAGATACTCACAGGAGTGAGTTATTCAAATCTTGAAGCAGATCCGGAAAATCCTTTTATTTGAACCAAAGGCCAAAGCAGTTCATCGCTGTTACAGTTGCTGTTTGCTACCTTTGCAGCAAGAGGAAACCTGTTTGTTTACATCCGGAGTATCATTTGCCAAGTTTATTTTTCTTGAAGCGTGAAACATGAACTTCAATGTGATGAAGACGATGTTTTAAATTCCATTTTCCCCTTTCATACTTGGATTACCAATACAAAACAAAGGTTATTCACAACGCGTTCCCACGGGAATGAAGCAACGAAAAACGTTTAATAATCCTTGTTGTTCTTTTGAAATGATCACACACTGGAACATTCCAAAAGAAAAGGGGGATGTGTCGAGATTTCCATATGGCGGAATATCGTTTTTCCGATAAACTGAACTGTACATGATCAAATACAAATAAAACCTAATTAATTTCCTTCCCCTAAGGTACAGAAGACAAAGACTTTTTAATATACGGGGATTATAGGTTAATATAGGTGCATTGATTATATAGACATGTATAGCATATTTTAATATTGCCAAGCGATGCTGAATTGTCCAGTCTGTGTGTCTCAAGGAAGATCAGATGCTAGTTAGCAAGTAGTTAGCCATTCAGGAGTGTTTGTGAATAGAAAGGAGACCACAGTATGACTAATAGTTAACATAGTTACCTTGCTTGGCCAAACAATTGCCAAACAAGAGAAGTTGAGTAACAATGGAAGAGACCTCTCAAGAGGCAAATATATTTGCTGAATAGAGGAACCTCTGAATACAATCTCTAAGGCTTGTATATTTTAGAAATTAACCATTGTTGCAAGCCAAGAAACTTGGTGACATAGCAAACACAGGCTGAGTTAAACAATTCCCCATCTAAGGACACGACTCAGAGAATAACACATGACTCACTCATATGTATACCTTATGAGTAGAAATGTATCATACAAAGAGTAATACAGATATTATATGATTAAGTCTTATACATTAGTTACAATCAATTCAATAATAATATGGATATGCTATATGTTTACCAGTGTTGCATGTTAAACAATAATGTTAATGGTATAAAACTCTGCTAACAAGCACAATATGTTATAAAGGAGAGGTCCATGGTGGTTTTCAATATGTCACTATGATTTTGGATCAAATCCAATCTATCCGAAATATGGTAGAAAAGGTCACTGTATCCTGAATAATAACCAGTGATCCCATCCAGATCAGCTATCCATAAGATATGAAATGTTTATAACATTGATTCATTCACTGTGGGCTATAATAAAACACAATCAAAATGTCTTTAATTTTGCCACATATCCCATTAATAAGGTGATTAGTTAGCCAACAGCACCTCCAGAGGGTGAAATCCAACATTACACTTGGGTTAAAGATTAGTGACTGATCACTCCCACTGATCACTCCTACTGCCTTGTGATAGGCTGGAAGATTTAATCCCCTGGGCAGGACCATAGGTAGTGAGGGGAATAAGATGAGAGGGGTCATTCAATGAGAGATGATGAGACCATCAGGAGATCGGAGCAGACCAGGACATAGAGGATTCATGCCATCTGAACACAGCCACGCCTAAGAGGAACACGCCCAGAGGCCATCTTGGTGACTATACTTGAACCCAGTTCTGATTTTCTTGTTAGTTAGACGGCTTATTACAGCGCAGAATATATGAACATATGATGTATTGATTGAATTTCATTGGTTGATATTTTAAAAAGGGGTGAGCTTTTCCAAAGTTGCAAGTTGGAAACAACTCACCTAAGTTCTACCATATGTTCATTGATAACTGGCTGTTTAACTCAGTTTTGGATAAAAGCGCTAGATACTTTAAGCTACCTCCTCTAGATATTTTGATACTTTGCCGCAGCATGTGCAAGCCACACCTAGCCAAATTTAGGACGACTCAATAGATATCTTATTCCAAAATTATATGTATTTTACCCGCTTGCTCTGTGTAGTATCACGGGCCAGCGGAGGTTAAAGTATAGACAGTGGGAAAATTCCTGTCATTTATAGTTGATTGCATAGCGATTGTGGGGCAACGCCCAGTCGTCAGATCCACTGAGTCATCCTAAATTTGTTATATTGAATGGTATAGCTGACATCAGCCAGTTTATTTTGGATAGCGCAATTTTGATTTTGGACTGCGCAATTTTGATTTTTGATAGCCACCATTTTGGTTTTGATAGCCACCATTTTGTTTTTGATAGCAGCCATTTTGATTTTGATAACAGCCATTTTGTTGTCGTTCAATTCATCCATTTTGTCTCCAGAGACCCTGTGGTAAATTGAGTAACAGGGCCGACGGCCATATTTGATGAGTCATAACTCTGCATTGTATTTGAGTTGACTGCTAATTGGTTTAAGCCTTTTGTATTGGTGAATAAGTATAATAACATTTTGATGTTTTACTGAAATTATTATCCAGCTCATTGCTTATTATAAGAATGACCTTATGAGTCTTGTTTTATATCAAAAGTGCAATATTATATTGTTTTGATATTGTAATATTTATTCGATATTAAATTGATATTTTTATAAATTGGTCCACATTTATTTGCATGTTTAAACCAGTACTGTAAAACCTCGGAAAACAAGCTCACACAGTTAGGCGTATGTTTGTATTTTAGCTCCTCCTATTTTCCCAGGAGCATTACATTTACATTTTTGATTTTATATTTATTTTTAAACAAGTTATACAAACATTGACAAAACGCCCGACAATGCTTTTGATAACATAGGAGGCATTTACTATCTGTGCGTGTAATTGCGTTATGTTAAACGCAGCGTTTTTCCCTTTAGCATACCTCACAACTTTTTGAGATGAGAAAGAGAGACACTTAAGCCACGCCTTTGCCACACCCCTGATCACGCCCCCGACACAACCCGGGCAGCACGGTGGTGTAGTGGTTGGCGCTCTCGCCTTGCATCGCTGGGTCCCCGGTTCTAATCCCAGCCAGGTCATCATCTGCAAGGAGTTTGTATGTTCTCCTAATGTTTGCGTGGGTTTCCTATGGGCACTCCGGTTTCCCCCTGCATCCCAAAAACATACAATTGGCTAAATTGTCCCTAGACTACAATACATATACTACACAATATAGACATATGACTATGGTAGGGACTAGATTGTGAGCTCCTCCGAGGGACAGTTAGCGACAAGACAATATACTCTGTGCAGCGCTGCAGAAGATGTCGGCGCTATATAAATACTAAATAATAATAATAAAGATTTCATAAGAAGAACATGTTGTTTTATAATTCAAGCCAGACTGGTCCTTTCTATCCTGGTTCATTTTCCTTCATAGTAACATTTTACAATTAGTAAAATATCAATTTAAAGGATGGGAATAAAATTTAAAGTCAAACACATTTTGTAGTAGAGAAATATATCTATTTACATAGAAATCCTGAAAGAGGGACAAATGAGGAAAGAGGGACAGAGAGAGGGACAGCTGGGAGCTATGCTTTAGTGTGAATGGGCCCAGATACCGTGGGTAGCAAACAGTGGGTGACACAAGTGGGTGCTCAGGCACAGTGATTTCACAGCTATAGTGGGCAGCAATATAGTGAGTGCCACTTCCACCTACCCCTCTCTGCTGGCTCTCTTATCCATGCTCTCTTTCAGGATCCCCTCCACTGTACTTTCTGGCTTCCTTCCATCCTCCTGGGTTCACCACTGCAGGACGGTGACATCTATAGCTGGCAGGAGAGGTGCAGCTTCACCCAGCCGTCCTCACTGCTGCCACCTACTGGCCATACAGTGTAGATCCTCCTTCCAGCCTCCTTGGTTCACCACTGCAGGACACTGACATCTATAGCTGGCAGGAGAGGTGCAGCTTCACACAGCCGTCCTCACTGCTGCCACCTGCTGGCCATACAGTGTAGATACTTCATCCAGCCTCCTGGGTTCACCACTGCAGGACACTGACATCTATAGCTGGCAGGAGAGGTGCAGCTTCACCCAGCCGTCCTCACTGCTGCCACCTACTGGCCATACAGTGTAGATCCTCCTTCCAGCCTCCTTGGTTCACCACTGCAGGACACTGACATCTATAGCTGGCAGGAGAGGTGCAGCTTCACACAGCCGTCCTCACTGCTGCCACCTGCTGGCCATACAGTGTAGATACTTCATCCAGCCTCCTGGGTTCACCACTGCAGGACACTGACATCTATAGCTGGCAGGAGAGGTGCAGCTTCACCCAGCCGTCCTCACTGCTGCCACCTGCTGGCTATACAGTGTAGATACTTCATCCAGCCTCCTGGGTTCACCACTGCAGGACACTGACATCTATAGCTGGCAGGAGAGGTGCAGCTTCACACAGCCGCCCTCACTGCTGCCACCTGCTGGCCATACAGTGTAGATACTTCATCCTGCCTCCTGGGTTCACCACTGCAGGACACTGACATCTATAGCTGGCAGGAGAGGTGCAGCTTCACACAGCCGTCCTCACTGCTGCCACCTGCTGGCCATACAGTGTAGATACTTCATCCAGCCTCCTGGGTTCACCACTGCAGGACACTGACATCTATAGCTGGCAGGAGAGGTGCAGCTTCACCCAGCCGTCCTCACTGCTGCCACCTGCTGGCCATACAGTGTAGATACTTTATCCAGCCTCCTGGGTTCACCACTGCAGGACACTGACATCTATAGCTGGCAGGAGAGGTGCAGCTTCACCCAGCCGTCCTCACTGCTGCCACCTGCTGGCTATACAGTGTAAATACTTCATCCAGCCTCCTGGGTTCACCACTGCAGGACACTGACATCTATAGCTGGCAGGAGAGGTGCAGCTTCACACAGCCGTCCTCACTGCTGCCACCTGCTGGCCATACAGTGTAGATACTTCATCCAGCCTCCTGGGTTCACCACTGCAGGACACTGACATCTATAGCTGGCAGGAGAGGTGCAGCTTCACACAGCCGTCCTCACTGCTGCCACCTGCTGGCCATACAGTATAGATAATACTCCATTCATTCTCCTGGGTTCACCAGTAGTTGAAAAGCCCTGGGGACACAGACAGCCTGGGGAGATACCAGAGAGTAGGTCTGTGTAAACAGCTGCAACAGGAGCGACCCTGTAGTGAAAAAAGTACCCCAGGATACTCACTTATCGGGGTACTTATCTGCTCCTGCTGCAGCTGTTATATATATATATATATATATATATATATATATATATATATATATATATATATATATACATATATATACTGAAAAATGTGTTTAACTGTAAACTTATTCATATCCTTTAATGTGACATATTTTCAGATAGGAAAATTTATAAGGTTAGAAAGGACCAGTGTGGTTTGAATTATAAAACTATAAAATATATAAAAATATTTTCTTTTGAAATCGTCATGGTATGCATGACTAGGGGTGTGCTGGGGCGTGACTGGGGGTGTGCTGGGGGCGTGACTAAGGGTGTGCTGGGGGCATGACTAGGGGTGTGCTGGGGCATGACTAGGGGTTTGCTGGGGCGTGACTGGGGTGTGCTTGGGGTGTGACTAGGGGTGTTCTGGGGCGTGACTAGGGGTGTGCTGGGGGCGTGACTAGGGGTGTACTGGGAACGTGACTAGGGGTGTGCTTGGGCATGACTAGTAGTGTACTAGGGGTGTGCTGGGGCATGACTAGGGGGTGTGCTGGGGGCGTGACTAGGGGTGTGCTGGGGCGTGACTAGGAGTATGCTGGGAGCGTGACTAGGGGTGTGCTGGGGGCATGTCTTGGGGTGTGGCCTAAGTGTCCCTCTTTCTTATCTCAAAGAATAGGGCAGTATTTGGGTAATTTCCACAGGAGCAGAGGCGATCCAGCGGTGGGGCCCTGAGATTGTGCTTGTCTGCACTGCTCACAGGCACACTAGCAGATTTCCACTCGTGCTCTGGTGGAATTAGCCGAGTCCAATCAGGTTAGCGCTACTCCGCAGGTACAAGCTGTTTGCGTCTGTTCAGTAAAGGGGACCCAGTCAGGCTGGACTATTTCTACCAGTGCCCGAGTGGAAATATGGGTCATATCAGATCCCTGTGAGGATTTCAAAATAGTAAGTGAAGTAGCAGTCATTCTCTGCGGTCTCATGTAGCACCTGCACTAGTGCACATGGATATATATATATACTATATCCAGGTAGACCTGATTTGTTACAAAAGTAGCCTCCACCATTGTGTGCATTGGACTTCTGGTTAGCAGCAGTCATTCAGGTTTTTCACTTTTAGCAATCCTTACTTTGATCTGATATGACCCAGGAGAGGATTGCAGAGCTTTGTCAACCAATCACAACTTTTGAGGCGATTTTGCCTCAATGGAAGGTATAGGAAAAACGCAAACGCTCACAAAATCACTTTGTGCAGTGATTGCGTTTGCGTTTTTAAGAATAAATACATTGTATTTATTCTTTTCCGGGTCAATGAGTTCACTTCCTGATCAAAACCGCTCTGGAAAAGCACTTAGAAAAGCGCCTTTACCAGAAACACAGCGCGCAGTGGAGCGCTAGGAGGAGGGGGTAACGCAAAACGCTTGCGTTTGCGTTTTCAATTGTAGGTGTGAATGAGGCCTGAGAGCAGTTCACACCTCATTAGCTGTGATGCAATACACCTGGCTCAAGTATTATAATGCTGAACTTGTGGTGCGTTGCTAGAATTGCACACTTTGTTGCGCACAACCCTTTTTCCTCACGGTGCCCTTTAGTCAGTTGCCACTTTGCATGTGTTCCGTAGTCCTCCTCTTTCGTTTAGTCGACTTGAACTCTTCCTGACCATATGCAGTTTTGTTTTCAAAGTATTTCATGGTGGCAGACATTCAAATTATTACAACAATTTAAAGTTCTATAACGAGATTACATTACCACATTTTGAGAAAAAAAGAATATCAAAATAGTCGTAAACTAGACAACTCGAAACAAACAAATAAAAAAGGAAAAACATGTCTTCTAATTATACAGCTAATGAGCCTTTCACGTCAGATGTGTCTGTCAATCGCTGCTTCTTCCAGCTGTTGCACAGGCATGCTCATAGCTTCACATGTATGCTGTCTTTCCATATTTGATCCCTAAGCTGTGTCAGCACAGAAATTCAGCCCTAGGCAGACACAGCTAATATATAAACACAGGATGTTAACAATATGTCTGCTTCCATGAAAAGCAGGAAGTATACACACTGCAGATTTATTGCAGGATCAGCTGTAACAAATAAATGCTTTTCTTTAAAGGTAATTATACAGTTGCTTATTTTTTTAGAGCAGAGAGGAAGCTCTGGGTTCAGGTCCGCTTTAAAGCGGAACTATAAATTTGTTAAAAGCAAACAGTTTCACTTACCTGGGGCTTCCTGAAGCCCCCAGCAGCCGTCCTGTGCCCTCGCCGGTCCTGCTCGAGCCTCCGTTCTCCCGCACAAGCTACTTTCATTACCGCCGACTTAAAAGTCGACGGCAACTGTGCCTGCGCCCCCAGGCAATGCAACGCTTTCTTCTAGAGCAGCTATAGCGGGTGGGAACGCGAAGAAAGCGTCGCATTGCCTGGGGCACGCAGGCGCAGTTGCAAGTCGGTGGTAATGAAAGTAGCTCCTGCGGGAGAATGGAAGCTCGGGGAGGACCGGCGAGGGCACAGGAAGGCTGCTGGGGGCTTCGGGAAGCCCCAGGTAAGTGAAACTGTTTGCTTTTAACAAATTTATAGTTCCGCTTTTTTATGTATTGATTGGTTAGAACAGGGGTCCCCAAACCTTTTGGGTGGAGGGCCGGGTCAACATACTTCAGACTGCTGGGGGGCCAGAGTGTACATAAAAGGATGTAGAAGTCTTTGCGGGCCAGACAGTGAAGCATACCCAGGTGACAACCTGCACTCCAATTGGACAGCAGTGTCACCTGATGTGGAATTTGATTGGAAACCAGCAAATTACTGCTTTCTGGCTTCCATGTGGATGGGTGGTGCCAGCACTGCTATTCTATATGCGGACCACCAATATTTAAAGAGGTAGCTATTATTATTTAGCATTTATATAGCGCAAACATCTTCCGCAGCGCTGTACAGAATATATCGGCTTGTCACTTACCTGTCCCTCAGAGGAGCTCACAATCTAATTCCCTACCATAGTCCAATGTCTATGTATGTATTGTATGTGTTGTAGTCTAGGGCCAATTTAGGGAGGAACCAATTAACCTATCCGTATGTTTTTAGGATGTGGGAGGAAACCGGAGCGCCTGGAGGAAACCCGCGCAGACACGGGGAGAACATATAAACTCCTTGCAGATGTTGACTTGCCTGGGATTCGAACTAGGGACCCAGCGCTGCAAGGCGAGAGCGCTAACCACTATGCCACCGTGATGCCCGTAAGCATGTGTGTGGATAGAGTGACCAGACGTTCCGGATTGCCCGGGACACGTCCCGGATTCGGGGTCCGCTGTCCCAGGCAGCATGAGGTCCCGGGAAACGTCCCGCTTTCCACAGCGGGACGTCCCGGACTCGGGACTCTGGCCACTCTATCCTCATGAACTGGCAGCGGCGTCTATACACGCCGTGCCAGTTCATTGCCCGCAGCCCCGCTCCAGCCTCCTCTTCCGGTGTCTGTCCCGACACCGGCAGGCGAGCAGGGCTACGGCAAGATGGCTGCCGGAGCCCTGTACTGGAGACTATTTGTGTCTCCAGTACAGGGCTTCGGGCGCCATCTTGCCGTAGCCCTGCTCTGCTTATCAGCGCGGGAGACGAGCAGGAGGAAGGTGGTCCCGGGAGCAGCGCGCCAGAGGCCGGAGACTTCTGCCAGGTGAGTAAATGCTTTCTTTTCCAGGTGAAATGTTTGCCCGCTTTGCGTTTCTTTTCCAGGTGAAATGTTTGCCCGCATTGCGTTTCTTTTTCAGGTGAAATGTTTGCCCGCATTGCGTTTCTTTTCTGGGGAAATGTTTGCCCGCATTGCGTTTCTTTTTTGGTGAAATGTTTGCCCCCATTGCGTTTCTTTTCCAGGTGAAATGTTTGCCCGCATTGCGTTTCTTTTCCAGGGGAAATGTTTGCCCGCATTGCGTTTCTTTTCTGGTGAAATGTTTGCCCGCATTGTGTTTAATTTCTGGTGAAATGTTTGCCCGCATTGCGTTTCTTTTCTGGTGAAATGTTTGCCCGCATTGTGTTTCTTTTTTGGTGAAATGTTTGCTAGCATTGCATTTACTTTCTAGTGAAATGTTTGCCCGCATTGCGTTTCTTTTCTGGTGAAATGTTTGCCCGCATTGCGTTTACTTTCTAGTGAAATGTTTGCTCGCATTGGCTATCATTCATAAAGCATTTCCGCATGCGGAAATGCTTAAAACAGCTGACTTTACCGACCACTCGGCAAAGTCAGCATTCATAAAGCCTCTTTCCGCATGGAAAAATGACACTACCGAGCAGAGTGATAAATCACCGCCTTGTGCGGTGATTATCGGTACAAATGTAGCAAAATGTTCATTCATAAAGATCACCGCAAGCGGTGTGAGGTCGGGAAGTACCGCTCCCTCTGATGTGGCGATACCAATGTAAGTGAATGGAGACACACAGACCTCCCAGGCAGCTGCAGCAGAGCGGAACACGGAAAAATGTATCAACTCGGCAGCTTCTGTGTCTCCGCAAGCCTACCGCCTCCCTACCGCCAGCCTAGTTCGGGGAATCTCCGCACTGCTACCGCCCATGGATACTTCTTTATGAATGCCCACCCAGAAGTCTAAAAATCCGCCAGTGGTGTTTTCCCGCACTGATTCTCTTTACCGACAGCCTGTTCATGAATGATAGCCATTGTGTTTCTTTTCTAGTGAAATGTTTGCCCGCATTGTGTTTCTTTTCTGGGGAAATGTTTGCCCGCATTGCGTTAATTTTCTGGTGAAATGTTTGCCCGCACTGCGTTTCTTTTCTGGGGAAAATTTTGCCTGCATTGCATCTATTTTCTGGTGAAATGTTTGCCCGCATTGCGTTTATTTTCTGGGGAAATGTTTGCCCGCGATGCGTTTCTTTTCTGGTGAAATGTTTGCCCGCATTGCGTTTATTTTCTGGTGAAATGTTTGCCCGCATTGCGTTTATTTTCTGGGGAAATATTTGCCCGCATTGCGTTTCTTTTCTGGTGAAATGTTTGCCCGCATTGCGTTTCTTTTCTGGTGAAATGTTTGCCCGCATTGCGTTTCTTTTCTGGTGAAATGTTTGCCCGCATTGCGTTAATTTTCTGGTGAAATGTTTGCCCGCATTGCGTTAATTTTCTGGGGAAATGTTTGCCCGCATTGCGTTTCTTTTCTGGTGAAATGTTTGCCCGCATTGCGTTTCTTTTCTGGTGAAATGTTTGCCCGCATTGCGTTAATTTTCTGGTGAAATGTTTGCCCGCATTGCGTTTATTTTGTACTGACATGTTTGCCCGCATTACGTTTATTTTGTACTGACATGTTTGCCCACATTGCATTTATTTTGTACTGACATGTTTGCCCGCATTGCGTTTATTTTGTACTGACATGTTTGCCCGCATTGCATTTATTTTGTACTGACATGGTTGCCCGCATTGTGTTTATTTTGTACTGACATGTTTGCCCGCATTGCGTTTATTTTGTACTGACATGTTGCCCGCATTGCATTTATTTTGTACTGACATGTTTGCCCGCATTGCGTTTATTTTATACTGACATGTTGCCCGCATTGCTTTTGTTTCATTGCTGACATGTTGCCCGCATTGCGGTTATTTTGTGCTGTCATGTTGCCCATTGCGTTTATTGTCTGGTGTCTGGGGTAACTGTTACTGCATTTATTATTTAATGGTCATAGATGGCTATGTTTGCTGCTTTGTGGTTACGGTATACTATTAGCATCACACAGTTTCTGCACACCCATGATGCAAAGTCTCGTTTGTCCACATCATGGCGTAAACACTGCTTTCTTATGCCTCGCTGTTACATCATTACGTTAGTTCCACCCATACAATGTCATGGCCACGCCCATTTTTTGCGCCCCCCCCCCCCGGTCTTCATCACTGTGCGCTCCTCAGTCCTCCCCACTTTTCGCCCCCCCCACCCCGCGCCCACCCTCCCTGTCCCAGGTTGGACCCACAAAAATCTGTCACTCTATGCGGGCTTTAGCTGACCGTATCTATAAGTAATACATTTTCTGTGTGGGGGCCGGTAAAAAAGCCTCAGGGGGCCATATTTGGCCCGTGGGCCTTAGTTTCAGGACCACTGGGTTAGATCTTCTGGCAGTCCAGGGAACCTTCAGTAGCTTTCTCCACACCCACAATTCAATAGAATCATTTTTTTCTACGCATCACCTTTGTTATAGTCCAACTTTCACAGCCGTATGCTGCTACTGGGAAGACCATAGCAGTGATGCTCACCACGACCTCGTAATCACGGAAAAGCCGAGATTCATGAGCATTTATTCACTATCCGACATTGGGATCCGGTTTGGTGATCGCCTCTCAATCACGGATTCAGTTCCGAATGCTCTCGTGATCACGGTCGTGATTAAACCCGCTGACTTTAGCCCCCTGACATGATATAAACACCACATTTGCTATGTTAAGTAGAACAGTGGGAACAAGGAGGAAGCATTTTTTCTCAAATAGACCTTATAGTTTTTGAGAAAATCGCTTTTAAAGTTTTAAAGTTTTTTTTTAAGTTGTAGCCACTGATCACCTTTTATAATCCATGCAATTTTGGTGATTGTAGCATGTATGGGGACTTTGCTATTAACGTTAAAGTCAAATCTCGATTCTACATGTAATCACAGCTAAAATCCGAGACGGATCTGGAGCTCCGATGCAAATCCAAATCACAATCACGGCATATCCGGATTTCGATTCTGCCGTGGTCAGATTTACTCAAATTCATGATTGGAGGGTATCCAAGCAACACTAGACCATGGCTCTTACTCCTGATCTGTGTTGGTAATTAGTGACATGTCTATCCTTTAGTATCTTCTTCAGGCCTGGATTTACCTTACAGGATCCTATAGGCACAGGCATTCTGGCACCTTAGACTCCGCCCCCCATGGACCTACAAACCCGACACCTAACTGCACAGCAAGTGTGCTGGCTGCAGAGGCGTATCTAGAGGGGTGCAGGCATGGCTCATGCCATGGGCCCAACAGCACCATGGGCGCCATTCCTACCCCTGTGCTGCACCGCCATGTCTGCCCATATGCTGTGCCGCCATGACTGCCTCCATGCCTCTCTGTCATTAAGACCTCAGATCAGAGGAATGCAGATATCTGGGGAACATGGCTACTTAATGTAGGGCGCACTTTGCTTTCCATAATCAGGCACCTATTGGCACATGCCTACAGTGCCTTATGGTAAATCCGACCTTGAACTCGTTCTATGTATGTTACAGCGTACACCAGTACAAATGTTTGTTGTTTTTTTTTGCTTTATGTGCTCCTTCTAATGCACCACAGTGTAACGTCTCAGTGTGAAGCTAGTTTGGCTGCATCACGCTGCACACCAGTCAATTGCATTGGAACATTGAGGACAATGTAAATCACGACAGTAGAGAAGGTTGGAACACTCCTTTGTGCCGATCAGTGGGAGTCTCTATTCTTTATGGTGCAGACATCATGCCATCTGACAATCATTCAGGGACCACCCAGGACCCTTTTGTCAAAGCAAAGAAAAAAAAAAAAAAAACAAGTTATTTTTTGCTGCAACTAAGGAGTCAGTACACATGGATCCGGTGCTGCTGGGTCTGTTGCAGAGTTTAAACTGTGGCAAACAAATTAGTGATAGCCTAAGCAGGGGCGTAACTAGAGGGGGGCAGCCTCTATGACCGCAGGGGGGCTCAGAGCTGTAAGGGGGCCCCAACTTCTACTTTACTCCATTTGATAAAGGGGTCCAGCCTACAGATCAGGTGTTTTTGTGGCTACACTTGTTATCGTTGTGAAGAACCCGATGACCACACTTGTTTTATGACCCTTGCAAGGTGGGCCCCGAGGCAGGGAGGATCACAAAGAAGAGGCAAGGCTAAGGCTAAGTTCACAGTGGCCAATTGCATATCGCACACGTTAAAATGTGTGTGAACTGCAATGAAGACTGTACATAGACTTTAATACAAAGCCTGCATCAGAAGTGTAGCTATGGTTTTCAGCACCTAGGGAAAATAATAATGTTTGTGATCCACCCCCCCAGGACAAATTGGGCGTAAACACACAGCAGGATGTGGGCGCGGTCATGGTGGAGACGGATGGACAAATGCTGTTTAGATAGCCCCCTTTAAATAGCCATTTGTGCCCCCCTTTAGATAGCCAGATCAGATGTGCCCCCTATAGATAGCCAGATGTGCCCCCTTCCCCATTTAGATAGCCAGGTGTGCCCCCTTTAAATAGCCAGATGTGCCCCCTTTTAGATAGCCAAATGTGCCCCCCTTCCTCCTGTTTATATAGACAGATGTGCCAGCTTTTCTGCTGCTGTTAACGTTTCTGCACTCTTCTGCAGAGGGAAGGAAAGAAGCAGGAGCATTTCGAGCAGCCAGCAAGCTGTCTCTCACGTGCGTGGGGGTGCAGCAGCTGTACTGAGCGCCCTCACAGTGCTGCGCCTGGGGACATATGTCCCCCCTTGCCACCCCAAAGCTACGCCTCTGGCCTGCATGCAGCGAGTTACAAAAATGTGATGACCCATTACTGTGAACAGGTCCATAGAGTGGTATTGGCAGTAAGTTGACATGCAGAATCCATCGAATCCATCAGTCGATCCATCCATCAGGATGACTCTGGTATGACCATCAAATCCATTCTCTGCTCCTCCATCATTGCCTGGTATGCAGGAGCTAGGGACAAATACAAACTCCACAGGGTGATAAACGCTGCAGAAAAGATCTTTGGCGCCCCGCCTCCTGCCCTCGCTAGGTCTCCTCAGCTCCATGAGAATGACTACGAGGGCCTCCAAGATTGCGCTTGACTCCTCCCACCCCCGGGCAGGCGCTTTGAGCGCCTTCCATCAGGATGCCGTTTCAGATAAATCTCCCCCAAGACCACCAGATGTAGATGTATGAACACCTTCTTCCCCCAAGCGGTACCCCTGCTGAACTCGGGTACACCCCCCAGGTGTGTCTGCACCCATAGGGCACTTTTGCCTCCTTCCTCCAAGTAGCACTCCCACCGTGCTCGAGCCTCCCCTCCTAAAATGTGCACTCCCACTGCACTTTAGCCCTCTGGCCGGCTCTATTCCCATAGCCGCACTCTCTGATGCAGAATTATTCTGTGACGCAGAGGCATAGATTATGAGGGCGACGGTCCTAAACCTAAACTGAGATGGGTATGGATTTTCCTTTTAATATAATACCAGTTGCCTTACTCCCCTGCTGATCCTGTGCTCTAATACTTTTAGCCACAGCCCCTCAACAAGCATGCAGATCAGGTACTCTGACTGAAGTCAGACTGGATTAGCTACATGCTTGTTTCAGGGTTGTGATTCAGCCACTACTGTAGGCAAAGAGATCAGCAGGACTGCCAAGCAAATGGTGTTGTTTAAAAGGAAACATCCATATCCTTCTCAATTAAGGTTCCCTTTAATTACCTGACGACCAGCCCACGCCAATGGCTGTGGCCGCAGCGGCAGCCCCAGGACCGCGCCAGGTCCTAGCGCCAGCTACTTCAGGAGATCGCGTGCAGGCCGCGCGCATCTCCTGCTTGAGGGGCGGAGCTCCGCCCCGCCTTCAGTCTCCGAGCAGCAATCACCGCTCGGGAGACTGTTAGATGACTGTTTCACCAAATTTCTATTTACTGTGTACAGCACTGCGATCTGCACGGCTGTCCCCTCTATAACTGCGGGAGTGATCCTCTGTCATAGGCTGTAGTCTATGACAGCTGATCACACTGATTGGCTGGCGGGGGAGGGAGGGAGCAGGGACATAGAAAAAAAAAAACTAGCACATTTTATATAAAAAAACAAAAAACATTTTTATAAAAAAAATAAACACAGGGGGAACAATCTGACCCCACCAACAGAAAGCTCTGTTGGTGGGGAGAAGGGGAGCGGGGGTGTCACTAGTGTGCTGTGTTGTGCGGCCCTGCAGCTTGGCCTTAAAGCTGCAGTGGCCTATTTAGAAAGAAATAGCCTGGTCTTTAGGGGGCTTAGCACTGTGGTCCTCCTGAAGTGGTTAATGCGTTGGTATGCGTCAGTATGCGTTGAATAATATGATAAAATGCGTATAGTGGAAACTAAGCCATAAGAAAACATGGGAACTACTTTGAAAATCAGTTTTCTTTTAGTTATAACTGAGATTAAACGATTAAGTGTAAAAGGACCCTTAGTATTTGCAAATAGGGTAAGGAGTGGTTTGCTGGCTGCACCCGGGTGAGAAGAGGCAGATCATGTGACTGTGACCTCACCGCATGGAGGCGGACACAGAACTTGCTGCTTTCAGACGCTCGCCTCTTCACACACCAGGAAAAAAAAAAAGATAAAAGTTGATTTTTATAATCCTTCTGAGCCCAGTAAAAGCATCCCATTAATAATTCAGCCCCCATACATTGTGAATGCATAAAAGCAGCATTACAGATAAAAGCCAATTCATTTACATGACCCTTGTTCCCAGCCTGAGATTAGTGCCACAATGCAGTAAGAAGGGAAAATTAATTAATAAATAAGCATTTTTGTAGTTGTTTTTCTTATCAGAGAACTACATTCAAGATTTAAAGTGGGATTGTCAGCCATAGAATAAAATTCAATTTACCCACTGCTCAGTGTTTATTATGTAGTCTAAATGCAATCTGCATGACACGTATTCCAATATAATCATAAATGTTACTGCTGTAATGAATCTTATCTCAGTCAGCCTGGCTCTATTCTGGTACATTCCCGGGAGAGGGAAGCGTGTTATCTCTCCTCCCACATTCCTGTTCCTCACTGATTGGCTGAGGGCAGTTCAGTGTGAGCTGAGGAGAGTGAAAGGAGGTGACCAAGCTGTACGACAAGAGGGTCTCTTGGGAGAGGCAAAGGTTCCTGGGAGACATGATATCTGGCGATTAATGAGGAAATGTATGGAGGGGATAGCCTATGTAGAGTTTTGTGTGATAGGGTTAGGGGTTTGAACTGCATCCTTTGGGTGATTGGCATCCAATAAAGGGATTACCAGAGAGGAGTGACATCCAGAGTTGGGACAAAGTCCTCCAGCACCCAAGGCTGAGACACCAAAGTGTGCCCCTCCATCCCTCCCTCCCCAGCCGTCACACACTGATTGCTGTTAGACTAAGAGGAGCCCCAGGACCCCCAACACCTTAATCTTTAGGTATCTGGCTTGCAGTCACTGCAATGTATGCCCTTTTCTTATTTCTCTCTGCTTCAAACACAATAGGGGAATGGTAGCTGAGTGAGTTGTGCGCCCTCTCCTAGACTGTGCCCTGAGGCTGGAGTCTCTCTCGCCTCTGCCCGGCCCTGCCCTGGTGGCATCAAAGGAGCTGGAGGAGGGGTGAATGAGACCAGCAGCAGAGTTCTGTAGGGACTTTCGTGTTGCCAGTCTGTTTTTTTGTTTGGGGAGGCCCCAGAGTAGGGTGTTGCAGTAATCAAGTCAGGAAATGATTAGACCATGTACATTTTAGCACACTCTTCTATAAGGAAGGGGCGGATTCTGGAATCTGAAGACATTTTTGAGATGGAAGTAGTAGGAGGTAGTTAATGTGTCAATATGTGGTTTAAAGAGGAACTCCAGTGAAAATAATGTAATATAAAAAGTGCTTCATTTTTACAATAATTATGTATAAATGATTTAGTCAGTGTTTGCCCATTGTAAAATCTTTTAAATCCCTAATTTACATTCTGACATTTATTACATGGTGACATTTTTACTGTTGGCAAGTGATGTAGCTGCTGCATGCTTTTTTGGCAGTTGAAAATAGCTGTAAACAGCTATTTCCCACAATGCAACAAGGTTCACAGACAGGAAACTTCCAGGAGTACCACGGTCCTCAGAGTTTCTTGTGGGAGGGGTTTCACCACAATATCAGTCATACAGCACCCCCTGATGGTCTGTTTATGAAAAGGAATAGATTTCTCATGTAAAAGAGGGTATCAGTTACTGATTGGGATAAAGTTCAATTCTTGGTCGGAGTTCCTCTTTAAGTGAGAGATCAGAGTCGAGGAAACAAGACATAGACAAAAAAAAATGAAGAATAGCATTTGACCAACATTCCACAAGAAGCCCTTGTGAACCATCCTAACCAAGCGTCTGTTTATTTTTAACTAGCTGATGACGTTGCCCAGGTATGTATTTGGCTGGTGTTGGCTCTGCCCACTATTTCTAACTCCAACACACAATTACTCATTGACCTAGTTTGTGAGCTTTGCGGTCTTTAGCATCAATAATTTGCATTGAAATGAAACAAATCTGATTGGCTGTTAGTGGCTCCACCCCCTTTTCTGAATTTGAACCCCAGTCACCCAATGACCCACTGTACCAGGGTTGAGGCTTGTACCATTAACAATGCAAGAATGGCAGCAATAAAATATTCCCTTGAAAATTATAAGGTGAATTTTGATTGGCTTTTGTAGGCTCCACCCACTTCCCTGACTATTAATCCCAGTCACCCAGTAACCAACTGTGCAAAGTTTGAGAACCCTGCCATTAACAGTGTAAGAATGGCTGCGGTTTACATTTTCCCAGTGAAATTTGTATTTGTCTCCGCCCACTTTTTGGTTATGGGAATAAAAACTACCCTATATATTATTCCAGGTAATGTACTATGTGTGTGCCAAATTTCATTCAAATCCGTTCAGCCGTTGTTGCATGATCGAGTAACAAACATCCAATCTTGTGCAACTATAATATTAGTACGATTAATGCAGGGAGCGCACGTGTTTGAATCATTGCATGTCCAGGCGTATCTATCCTTCTGCTGCTGATAAGTTGGGCGCAGGGTGAACCGAATGATGGCTCAGCTCGCTGTCGCTAAAATCCCCGGCGACATTAAATACTATTCCCCCTCCGAGTCGTCACAACTCAGAGGGAGGAGTAATTTGGGGTCTGGTGATTGCTGGAACCCCAAATTACCCTTGTGTGGGGTGCGCACTATAGCATTAGTGCTATAGCAGCGCCCAGCTTCAGCGCCTAGCGCCAAGCATCGACACCACCTGATTCGCATTTCCAGGGGGTGCGGGAAACACACCAAAAAAAGGCACATCATGAAAGTCTATGCGCCTTGGCCAATCCCAGCTATCTGCGTTTTACACTGAAACATTGAAAAACAAAACATGAAGCTTCTTTCTGCATACTGTATGGGAATCGCATTTAATTTGCATACAATATTGTTATGGAGAAAAAAACACATGCGGTTTTTTACAAAACAAATATGATACTATATTTTCTACGCTGAAAAGGAGAGAATATTAAAAAAAAACACAACCAAAATTGCAAGACGCACAGAAAAACGTACAAGGCAGAAAACTCAAGGTCTTCCGCACAGACAAGTGTGTTTCCAGGCTTGAAGGGAACCAAGCAACACTTTTTTATGCAGTTTCTCCTGGTTTCTAATAGCTATAGGATTTGCCGTGTTCCCCTCTCCCCTACTAGCTGACCATTATCTAGCAAGGAGAAGGTGTGAAAATAGCATTTGTGACTTCTCTAAACGCTTTAAAGAGCAGTGTCCTATCTCTCCACCCCCTACTGATGAAAACTTGTAATGTGTGCAATAAAATAATGACATCAGTCCTGAAATTTCTGTGGTCTGCGGTCAGCCCTCGGATGTAGGGAAATAAAGGCCTCTGCTAAAGTTTTAAATGTAAAAGGAAGAGGTAATATTGAAGTTTCTTTTGTTTTTGTTTTGTTTTTGCTTTTTTTAAGTAATGAACCACATTGTTAGCATACATTTTTATTGTGCTATTGAGATGCCAAATAATGCTTGGTTGACTTTAATCAATTCTTCAGCTAAAAATCCTGTATGAAAATTTTGATCATGTGACCTGAAGTTTGAGAGTTGGAGTAAGTAAAGGGAGTCTGAAGCGAATTTGCAAAAAAAAATTAAAAATAAAAAGCAAGAGAAAACTTACCTAAGGAGAGGGAAGGCTCTGGGTCCTATAGGGCCCTCCCGGTCCCCACGTACCAGCGCTGGCTCCTCTGTTAGTAGTCTCTGACGATGGGTCGGAGACTGCTCTCTGCCGCTGAGGGAGGCTTGGGAAGTCTTCGGGAGCGAGCTGCTCCTTCGGGAGCAAGCATGCTTTCTTGCACATGCACAGTACTGTGCGCCCATCTTCAGGAGCACTTGGGCTCTTGAAGACCTCCGAAGTCTTCCGCGACGAGAGATTTTGACGGGAAGCCAGCGCTGGAATGCAGGGAAGGCTCTATAGGACCCAAAGCCTTCCCTCTCCTTAAGCATCTTTATTTTTTTATTTTTTTACTCACTTTAGACTCACTTTAAAAGCAGATTTTGCAGTGGGAACTGGTCCTGCTGCTGCTGTTTGGCTGGACATCATCCTTCTGTTCAGACTACCAAGTGGGCGGGGCAGAGACAGAACTCTCTCAGATTACGGCAGCCTGTGACTCTGGTAGTCTTTTTTGCAGGACAAGCAAACTTTTTACCACATATCAGCATAATGAAGCAGCTCTTAGACAGATAAAAATAAGCTGCTGAGGACTCGGAAACCATTCATTGCTGGAGGATAAGATTTGAACAGGACTTTTCCCACGTACATTAAACATTAATATCTGATAGCAGGAAGTGTATCATTTATTAATTATTCCCTCCTCTCTGCCAAAACCCTATTTATTACTAAAATATGAATATTGTTTTGAAATCTCCCTATTCATCCAAACATTTCCTAATGAAATATACAGCAAATATGTATTATGCATGGTGCAGTAACATCAATTCAGCCTATGGTATATGTGTTCTGACTATGGCATCCAAGCATCAAAGGGGATCTATAGATAATTGATGCCTGCATGTGTGTATAGTGCCACTAGCCCGATATAAATATTATAAGCACTTGTTAATACTGCATACATTTGACTTCTTCTTATAAGTTTATTCATATATGCCAGGCATGTGCTTAGCTGCTCATTATATATGGATGTATATATGAATGCTGCACTTGATTACCTAGGAGCTCTGATTAGGGGGAGTCGCCGTTTCTGCTGTTTCTCACTGAATCAGCTTTATGACAAGCTGGCTCTCTCCACACTTTGGGGTACATTCATCAAATGCCGGTAATATTGAGGTGCTCACATAACACCGACCCTTCGCTCACTCCTCTAGCTACCGATAAAATGGAGAATTCTGTTTAAAGGGGCACTACAGCAAAAAACTGTACAATTTAAAATGTGTGCAAACATATACAAATAAGAAGTACATTTTTTCCAGAGTAAAATGAGCCATAAATTACTTTTCTCCTATGTTGCTGTCACTTACAGTAGGTAGTAGAAATATGAAAGAAGCGACAGGTTTTGGACTAGTCCATCCCTTTATAGGGGATTCTCAGGGATATATTTATTTTCAAAAGCACTTAGTGAATGGCAATTGCTCTGTCCAACTGCCAAAAAACTGTGTAGCGAGCAGGGAGGCTGGCCAGCATCATTGTTTAAATCCTTTTTAGGGAATAGCTTTATAAAGAATAAAAGCCTTGCTGAGGATCCTCTATGAAGAGATGGACTAGTCCAAAACCTGTCACTTCTGTCAGATTCCTACTGCCTAATGTAAGTGACAGCAACATAGGAGAAAAGTAATTTATGGCTCATTTTACTCTGGAAAAAAATGTACTTCTTATTTGTATATGTTTGGGAACCAGCGCAGGCGCAATAGGGGCTTTTCGTTCGGGTGAGGCGGAAATAGCCGAACTTGATCATATCCACTCTACTGTGCAGGCGCAAAGGACTAGCACCAGTGCAGTAGAGCAGATCGATTGGGTTCGGCTATTTCTGCCTTAACCTGAAGGAAGATTGGCTACCTCGCCGCACTTCGGGGCACCTGGGCAGGCTAACGGAGGAGGACGGTGGATGCCTCGTTAGGATCCAGAGGCTTCCCCCTCCCGAGGTAAGTACCCCCAGGGGAGACTTTTTTTTAATACAGATTCTCTTTAAAGAGACTCTGTAACAAAATTTTGAGCCTTATTTCTTCTATCCTATAACTGTTCTAATGTGCTCTGTCTTACTGAAGCCTTTCCCAGTTGCACAGTGACTGTATTATCTCTGTTATATGATCAAATCTTCTTTCCTCTGATGGCTTTGTCAGGCTCAGGCAGTCAGACTGGAATGTGCAGGGCTGCTTGTGATTGGATAGCAGCTATACACACCCTCTCCAGGCCCCCTGCACACTCTGTATGACTCACACACTGAGCTACTCTCAGCCTATCACTTGCTATGTCTTTTGTTTGTAAACACTGCATAAAAATGGCAATTACAAACCAGGATTGCAGCAGGGAGTGGCAGAAACAGCACAGAGGGGTCCAGGAGAACCTAATGAATAGAATGGAATGGAAAGTACAAATTCTCTTTAAGTCCTTGCACAATCTGGGCCCTGGATACCTGAAGTACTTGCTGTAACTCACCCCCAGAGTTCACCTCAAAACCTTTATAGCCAGAGCCTTCTGTGACTGTCATGCTGCCCCTACATTTTGGAACTCCCTGCCACACCCAATTAGGACAGCTCCCTGGAAGCATTTAAGTCCAAACTGAAAAGCCACCTATTTAGTCTGCCATTTATGAACACCTGACTATTTCCTCTGTAGGTCTTGTTCACATTATAAATCGCCAGCGCAATCGGAAGCGCTAATCGCCTTTGTGGGTGCTTTTGAAAGCGATTTTCACTTCGCTTTCAGAGCGATTTACACTTTAGTAAGTACTTTTCTAAGCGCTTTTCTAAAGCGCTTTTTTCAGGCAATTTTTGTTTTCTTCTTGACGACACTCAGGAAGTGAACTCTTTGACCTGGCATTGAATAAATACAATGTATTTATTCTGCAATGCGCTGGGCAAATCACTTTTCAAAGAGCTTTTTCAAGTCCTTTGCAATTTCCCTATACGATGTATTGAAGCGCAAACGCTCAGGAAATGGTGCAGGAGCCACGTTTGAGATTGGAAAGAAAGCTCATCTCTCATATGAGAACACTCACATAGAGCCACATTGCAGAAGCGCTTTCAAAGCGATTTAAAAAATCAAAAACACTCACAGTGCGCCATATTTATTTCCTTTTAAGCAAGATCAGTTGCCAGGCTGTCCTGTTGTATGTTTTCGGCAGGGGCCGGCGCTACCATAGAGGCAAAGGGGTTAATAGCCCCAGGACCACAGAAACTGTAGGTGGCACCAAGGTACCCTGCCCCCCCCAACAGGAACTGTTGCTCCCCAGGGCCTTTGTAGAGACTTTGGCAGACTAGCATCTCATCAATCCCAGCGGGTGCACTGTCAGTCTTTGGCTTCATGCTCTCTCATCCACGTCCATCTTTAACTACCACTGGCTGCATCTTCTCTGACCCGCGACATGTTATTATGTAGTAAGATGTGCTGTGTCATGGAGAAGAGGCATCCCTGCGAGGATGAACAGAGGCGTATCTAGAGGGGTGCAGGCATAGCTCATGCAATGGATGCCACATCATCATGGGTTCCACGCCTACTCCTATGTTGCACCTTCATGCCTACCCATGTGCTGCGCCGCCATACCTGCCCCTGTGCCTCCCCGTCCTTCAGACCTCAGATCAGATGAATTGTGTTAACTGGGGAACATGGCTATTTAATTTATGTATACAGAGTGCACTTGCCTTAGGCCCCGTTCACACTTGCGTTTTGGCATGCAAACGGACCGGATCCGGATGGTATCAGGACCTGATCCGATCCGGTCTGTTTGCATCAGGACTGCTTAAGGCTGCCATCCGGATTCGTGGGAAAAAAAAAATACCTTAAAATTTGTTGGGGTCTGCAGAAGGTGCACCTGGTGCACCTGTAGAATCAGGTCCTCCGCTGTAGGCCTCACCTCCACCTCCGACATACTGCCAAACAGCTCCAGCACGTGTGTCACTGCTGCTCCACTCCAGATATGCTGAGCCCATGTGTCCCCATCCGAAATGGCTGCTATAAATACGCATAGGAAGTGGGGTAGAACGTCCGGTGTTTGTCTCCAGTGTGTTCTGCTGTGCTTCCGTTTCCCATTGCTTTCATATTTCCGGATGGTGCAGTCAGGCTCCGGTCCAGGTGCGTGGGCCGGATGATCCGGACCGAAAAATAGCGCATGTTGGGAAAGCGTCCGGAGTCCGGCTCCGGTCCAGCTCTGTACTGTACGGAACGGACGCGTGTGAACATCCGCAAAGCCTTTGCATTGCTATGTGGAACGTACGTTCCGTTTGTACAGTATACAGTCCGGATCCGGCCCGGCGAATCCGGACAAAGAACGCTAATGTGAACCGGGCCTTAGTGTTAGAAAAGAGGACAGAGAGGGAATAAGAAGAGATATGTCTAAAAAAGTTACTTCAGCAATATCCCGAGCTCAAAAACACAGGCAACCATAACTTATGTACTAGAAAAAGGATGCTATTTTTAGAGGGGAAGGGGGCTCTGACCAGGGTGAGGGGGGCACAATTTTAGCTGGCACAGATGAGATGCTACTCTGCCAAAGACTCTTCAGAGGCCCCGGGGAGTGACAGTTATTTAAAAAAATAAAAAAACAGATACTTACCTAAGGAGAGGAAAGGCTCTGGGTCCTTTAGAGCAGAGGTCCCCAACCTGGGGGCCGTGGCCCCCTGGTGGTCCGTGGGCAAACTTCTGGGGGGCCGCGGTAGATCTGGCCTTTCTTCCTCTCCCCCCCACGGCCGCCGCTCCTGTTACCTTAAGAGCGGCGGCCGCTGTCTCCCTTATATTCCCCATAGCCCCTCTCCTATCTCGTATTACAGCAGTGCTTCCTGTGCGGCTGCTGTAAGGAGGGTAGGAGGCGGGGCAGCGGTTCCCATGGTAACAGCGATCGGCGCTACAGGAAGCCGCTGCCCTGCTTTCTTCCCTTCTTTACATCAGCCGCGCAGGAAGCGCTGCTGTATTACAAGATGCTGCAACCGAGGAAAGGAGCGCCTGGGGGAATATAAGGAAGGAAGCGACTGCCCGCTCATAAGGTAACAGGAGCAGCGGCCGCGGGGGGAGAGGGCACCTATCCTAGCTACATTGGGGCACTATACTGGGGTAACTACTGGCTACACTGGGCTAACTGTACTGGCGACACTGGGGCAGCTATACTGTGGTAACTATACTTGCTATACTGGGATAACTGTACTAGCTATACTGGGCTAACTGTACTTGCTATACTGGGCTAACTGTACTTGCTATACTGGGCTAACTGTACTTGCTATACTGGGCTAACTGTACTTGCTATTCTGGGCTAACTGTACTTGCTATTCTGGGCTAACTGTACTAGCTATACTGGGCTAACTGTACTTGCTATACTGGGGTAACTACTGGCTATACTGGGGTAACTGTACTTGCTATACTGTGGTAACTGTACTGGCTATACTGGGCTAACTGTACTTGCTATACTGGGGTAACTACTGGCTATACTGGGGTAACTGTAGGCTATACTGGGGTAACTACTGGCTACACTGTGGTAACTGTACTTGCTATACTGCGGTAACTGTACTTGCTATACTGGGCTAACTGTACTAGCTATACTGGGCTAACTGTACTTGCTATATTGTGGTAACTGCCGCCGCCACTAGCCACGCCCCTCCACCCCCCCCCCCCCTGTATTATGAGATGCTGCAACCGAGGAGAGGAGCGCCTGGGGGAATATAAGGAAGGAAGCGAACGCCCGCTCATAAGGTAACCGGAAAGGCGGCCGCGGGGGAGAGGGCACCTATCCTAGCTACACTGGGGCACTATACTGGGGTAACTAAACTTGCTATACTGGGCTAACTGTACTAGCTAAACCGGGCTAAATGTAGTTGCTATACTGGGCTAACTGTACTAGATATACTGGGCTAATTGTACTAGCTATACTGGGCTAACTGTACTTGCTATACTGGGCTAACTGTACTTGCTATACTGGGCTAACTGTACTAGATATACTGGGCTAACTGTACTAGCTATACTGGGCTAACTGTACTTGCTATACTGTGCTAACTGTACTTGCTATACTGGGCTAACTGTACTTGCTATACTGGGCTAACTGTACTAGATATACTGGGCTAACTGTACTAGCTATACTGGGCTAACTGTACTATATATACTGGGCTAACTGTACTTGCTATACTGGGCTAACTGTACTAGATATACTGGGCTAACTGTACTTGCTATACTGGGCTAACTGTACTTGCTATACTGGACTAACTGTACTAGATATACTGGGCTAACTGTACTAGCTATACTGGGGTAACTACTGGCTATACTGGGGTAACTGTACTTGCTATACTGGGCTAACTGTACTAGATATACTGGGCTAACTGTACTAGCTTTACTGGGCTAACTATACTTGCTATACTGGGGTAACTACTGGCTATACTGGGGTAACTGTACTTGCTATACTGGGCTAACTGTACTTGCTATACTGGGCTAACTGTACTAGATATACTGGGCTAACTGTACTAGCTATACTGGACTAACTGTACTTGCTATACTGGGGTAACTACTGGCTATACTGGGGTAACTGTACTTGCTATACTGGGGTAACTACTGGCTACACTGGGCAAACTGTACTTGCTATACTGTGGTAACTGTACATGCTATACTGGGCTAACTATACTTGCTATACTGGGCTAACTGTACTGGTTATACTGGGCTAACTATACTTGCTATACTGGGCTAACTGTACTAGCTATACTGGGCTAACTGTACTAGCTATACTGGTGTAACTGTACTTGCTATATTGTGGTAACTGCCGCCGCCACTAGCCATGCCCTTCCAACCCCCCCGCCCTGGGGGGCCCGGAGAAAATTTTGGTCGGGACAGTGGGCCCCGGGCTCAAAAAGGTTGGGGACCCCTGCTTTAGAGCCTTCTCCTTCTCTTTGCGGTCTCCTGAAGACTGCTGAATCTCATCTGCAGAGAAAGAGAGCAGTCTTCAGCCGAGGAGAAAGAGCATGCGAGTGGAGTGATGCGCATAGAAGCTTGACGGCTTCTGGGTAAGTAACGCTTCGTCTCCCATGCTCAAACCTGCCTTAATCAAGCCTTATTACAATTTTCAAATTCGAATGGCTTTCAACTTGAAAGCCCATCTCTGATTGCAACATTTTTTTTTTCCTAGTACAATGTATGGCGAAAATGTTTTATTGGGAAATACCGGTAAAGGTGTCCATCACTAATTAAAAGCCCATAAATGGAAAAATAACAGTAACATACCCCCAAAGTATAAATATTAAAAAGTTCAGTTTCCAAGGTAACTATTATGAATGTTGGCATTCATTGATATGGCGGCTTTTCAGTTAGGGCATTGATGTTAAAGTGAACCAGAGACGAAGCACCCTTGTGTATTTTACCATAGAAATCAGTGGGAACATTAGAGAAAACATTTACCATGCTCTCTGTTCCATCCTCACTGCTAAAAGTGTCTGTTATCTAGCTGAGATAAGAATCCCGGACTGAGCATTGATTCTGGCTTTGCTATAATGACTCAGCTATAATGATTCCTGAGCAAAGCCAGCAGGGGGCAGGCTTGGACTTGAAGACAGCAAAGAACACAGTCTCAGCTATAATTATTCTGTAGCAAAGCCAGACCGACTGCTTAGTCGGGATTCTTATCTTAGAGGTGATAACAGGCAAATTAAACAGAGAACAATGTAACAAAGAGCAGATTAGGTGTTTACTGTCATGTTCCCACTGATTTATAAGGTAAAATACATGAGGTTGCTTCATCTCTGGTTCTCTTTAAAGAGGTTTTTAAAAGAAGAACCTAGATTTTTCGAGACTTCAGAGTCTCTTTAAGGCTTAGACCACACTGCAAAATGCAATCACTAAGCTCTTAGCGAGTGTGATTGCGATTTTGCAAAGCGGTTTTTAAAGGAATGTGGATTTTTGCACAATCCTCTGGGAGAGGTGCTCTGCTTGCTATAACTGAATTGCTGTTGTTTATCCCCTGCTTTATGCCTGAAGAAGTGGGCTGTGCCCGCGAAACGCGTTGCATCTTTGGGGTATTTTCAATAAATGTGTATATCTATATATTTACAGTCCTTGGTGTCTGCTTTAACGGAGGCGAGTCCACCACTTCCTCCCAGCAATTTTTAAAATTTTTTATGTACTTTTATTCGTCTGGCGCCTCTGTTCACCTACCAATATATTTGAGTACACCCCAAGTGGAGGGGTGATCTACCCCCTTTCTTCCTATCTACAGAGAGCGACTTCTTAATCCTGAGTAAGGACAGGTCTAATCTCCTCACCTGCCTAATGAGTGGTTATCTAGGTGGTAACCCGTGTTTGTGAGTATTACCATCTCACTGTTTCATTTATCCAATCAATTTTGACATACTACACCATATTGGGCTCTCGATTTCTCTTCAACTTTAATCCTTAAGCAGAGTCGCTCTGAAAAATGGTAGAATCGGCAAGGTTTTCATTTTCTTAAAATTGAAACGCTACTGGAGGAACACCCTCATAAGGTGACACCCGGTGACAGATTACTGGCGATCGGAAAGCAAAGTGCAATCGCCCCAACAGTTAACCAGCCCTCAAAGGCATTTTACTGATAAGGTGTGAAACTATAACCAAGGAGAAAAATTCAACTGAATCAGGGTGAATACACACATGCAATTTTGATTGGCCACAGGGCCGGATTTTCAACTCAGAGTCCTGTAGGCACAGGCGTTCTAGTGCCCTAAACACAGGCCACACCCCCAAGTAAGAATATTATGAAGCCTAATTCCTGCCTTATGTCACTAACTGTCCTTATAATTTTACAATCTAATCACTGTCTCATATCATCCTTAATGGGGAAAGCTCCGGAGGTCAGTGATCTGAGGAGGAGGGGCCACCTCTCCCACATATGGCGCCTGTGGGCTTGTGCCTACAGCGCCTTATGGAAAATCCGGCCCTGATTGGCCATTTGTTGAGCAAATTTACAATGCTGAAAGGTATAAAGACTGGAGACTTCTACATGCTTACCAGCTCCCCCTGCTGACAAGTGGCCACTACTATCTCTGCATACACTATTTTCAGTTTTTTTAAATGTTATTTTTCCTCATTGATCCATCTATGCTGCATCAATAAAATAATATTTTTAAAAATATATATCCTTTGTGTTCAACTTTGCTCTCCCTAACTTTTTGGAATCATTTTGTTCCATTCATTTTTGTCCTTCTCTGTTTTCCTACAATCCAGTGAAGGACTCCTCTTGTCAGGCTTTAAACGTTGATAAATTCAATTCGCCCCATCGCCCTTAGCCAACGAAACAATGTATTCTGATGTGAGTTGGTTAGTGATGTACGACGGGGCAGTGTCCTTTCATTTCCACTAAACCTACTTAATGTTTAGAAGTACGCGTGCTTAACCTCCGGACCCCGGAGAGGCCGTCCGCCTGAAGAATATAAAGATGATAGATGAGGGACGACTTGTCTTGACACAAGGTTTACAAATGTCACAGGAGACCAACATGACAATGGAATTACTTGAAATTATACAAGGCTGCATACCTACACAAGGGAATGAGTCGGAATCAAGGGACAGGGCTCATGTTTTCCTGCCCAGGAGCAAGATTCTATTTTTATCATCTAACCTGTGACTTTATGGATGTATGGATCATAGCTGAAGATGAACCACACTCAACCAGATGCGGCAGACCCGTCGTAAGCAATTCCTGGACCTCCGGTCAATGGGCTGAATATTTACCAGAGACTCTAGTTCAAACTCAAACTCACACTTACAAATCCCGTCACAATCTTAATCATTTATACGGTATATTTAATAGTGGTGATCAAAATTAGAGATGTTAGCGAACCATTCGCTAGCGAATCTCTGTGGGCAAATACTACTTCCGGGTCGCTATGACCCGGAGTAGTACGGCTGCGCTGGGCCGGCGATGTGCGTCCTCGATCGCGCGCCTGTTGCCGGACACTCTCACTTATGACGTCACGCACATGCGCAGAAAGTGCCCGGCAACAGGCGCGCGATCGAGGACGCGCATCGCCGGCCCAGCGCAGCCGTACTACTCCGGGACATAGCGACCTGGAAGTAGTACAGGGTGAGGGGTTCGCCAGCGAACGGTTCCCGACTCCCGAACCGTTCACTGAAATTTCTCTAGTCATAATATGCTAATTTTGCTTACACAACATTTTGCATACAATTTAGCAATTACAAACTCACATAATTTGTATTTTGAAATTAAATTAATTTTGCATGATTCATTTGTAAATTTTGCAGGTTACGCAAAATTACTGTGATGATCCGCTCAGCTGGCTGCACAGGCAGACAGCTGTTTGTCCATTCCTCTAGTCTGTGGGCTACAGGTCTCTGGAACAGAGACCTGTCTTTCCATTGCAAGTTTCTGGTCTGTTCTCTTGCTGGGGAATTTGCATACATTCGTTATGCAAATCCCCTACCTGCCTTCTTTGATGACTGGCACTATAAGGGCTTGTTTCCACTGTTGCGACGCGATTTCGCCGACATTCCGACGCTTGTAAAAACGCATGCGGATGCGTTTCCGCATGCGTTTTTACCCGCGATTTCGCGTGCGATTTCTGAAATTACCCATGACACTGCCAGGGCAAAATAAAATTGAAAAAGGTGCGAAATCGCACGCGAAATCGCGGGTAAAAACGCATGTAACAAACGCATGCGTTTTTACTATTAAATACATTAGCGGCGATTCGCATGCATTCCACTCGCAGGCGAATTCGTTGGCTCTTTTGTGCGTTTTTTTACCGCTGAAAAAAACGCACCTCAACAACGCTACAGTGGAAACAGGCCCATCCACTTGCATTACATGTGCGAATCTGCATGCGTTGGACGCATGCAGATTTGCGATAGTGGAAACGAGCCCTAAGAGCTTTATGTTTCCCAGAAGGCTTGGCTGGTCATTTCCCTTCCATGGTCTGTTCCTGATGGACACTGCTGGAGTGTCAGCCATTGCTATCTAGTATAGTTAATTCCTGGGGGTTGCTTTAGGCTCCCCTTCTAGCCCAGTCAGGTTGTATTATCTGTATTGCCTGTTCTGTCTTGTCTTGCCTGTTGCCATTGTCCTGTCCCAAGGGTGGTCGACAGGAAATGGTTCTGATCTCTGTTCTTGGAGTATAGCTGGTGCAGCGGTTGCTACCAGCTATCTCTTCTGTTCTGTCTTCTGGGATCGCGCTAGCTACTTTTTGCTAGCGCTGGGGATCCTTCTGTTCTGTCTTCTGGGATCGCGCTAGCCACTTTTCGCTAGCGCTGGGGATACTTCTGTTCTGCTACTCTGTACCTGGATCGCGCTAGCCACTTTTCGTTAGTGCTGTGGATCCTATCTCTCGCTTGTCCCTGTTTTCGTGTGTCTGTCTTGTCCGCTACGCTTGCTGGAGGCTCGGTGAGGTAACCGTTAAGCAAGCGCTCGCGTCCTCTGTTTCATGTTTGTCTGTTAATGGTTAGTTAGGCGTGCTTGTCTCTATTGTGCTTATCACGTGGAGATCGCGCATAACCGCGTGCACTGTTGCGAATGAGTGCGGTGTTCACGGTTAGCTAGCGTTTGTTATTTTCCGCATCTTCTCATTGTATTATTTGCTGTGCCTTTGCTACCCTCGTATTCTATTCTGATCTGCCTTGTGTCACGTCTGGCGATCGCACCTCTCGCGATCGCGTTCCTATTTCGTATCTGCTGTTGTGTGTGCGCGGTCGCGGGGTGGCGACTGGATTGGCGCACACACATACAACCTGTCCCTTTGCTCAATCTCATTCGCAATCGCCTCTCTTGCGATTGCGTTCTGCGCTTCGTACAATTCTTGTCTGGCACTTGTGGAGGTACAGAGGATTGGTTCCTCTGCACTCCCCAGTGCCATCTGCCGACAGGAATTTCCCTCTACAGGTGCGTAGCACCTTTTGCTGGGTGCCTGCAAATATACGCTTGTGGAGGATTTCCGCCGTGTCAGCGCACGCGTTGTGCGCTGATCACGGAGAAAGTTCCACAATC
This sequence comes from Hyperolius riggenbachi, assembly GCF_040937935.1. Lineage (NCBI taxonomy): Eukaryota > Metazoa > Chordata > Amphibia > Anura > Hyperoliidae > Hyperolius > Hyperolius riggenbachi. The sequence goes on from NC_090646.1 coordinate 654,053,801, forward strand.
GTTACAGAATGGAAAAGTGGCTAGCGCGATCCAGGTACAGAGTAGCAGAACAGAAGGATCCCCAGCGCTAGCGAAAAGTGGCTAGCGCGATCCCAAAAGACAGAACAGAAGGATCCCCAGCGCTAGCGAAAAGTAGCTAGCGCGATCCCAGAAGACAGAACAGAAGAGATAGCTGGTAGCAACCGCTGCACCAGCTATACTCCAAGAACAGAGATCAGAACTATTTCCTGTCGACCACCCTTGGGACAGGACAATGGCAACAGGCAAGACAAGACAGAACAGGCAATACAGATAATACAACCTGACTGGGCTAGAAGGGGAGCCTAAAGCAACCCCCAGGAATTAACTATACTAGATAGCAATGGCTGACACTCCAGCAGTGTCCATCAGGAACTGAGCAAGGAAGGGAAATGACCAGCAAAGCATTCTGGGAAACATAAAGCTCTTATAGTGCCAGTCATCAAAGAAGGCAGGTAGGGGATTTGCATAACGAATGTATGCAAATTCCCCAGCAAGAGAACAGACCAGAAACTTGCAATGGAAAGACAGGTCTCTGTTCCAGAGACCTGTAGCCCACAGACTAGAGGAATGGACAAACAGCTGTCTGCCTGTGCAGCCAGCTGAGCGGATCATCACAATTACAAATGCAACAGACATAAACAATTTTTCACTTTGAAGGGAACCTAAACTGAGAAGGATATGGATTTTTCCTTTTAAACTAATACCAGTTGCCTGACTCTCCTGCTGACCCTGTGTCTCTAATACTTTAACCACAGCCCATCAACAAGCATGCAGATCAGGTGCTCTGACTGAAGTCAGACTGGATTAGCTGCATGCTTGTTTCAGGTGTGTGATTCAGCCGCTACTGCAGGCAAAGAGATCAGCAGGGCTGCCAGGCAACTGTATTGTTTAAAAGGAAACATCCATATCCCTCTCAGTTAAGGTTCCCTTTAAAGAGGAACTCCAGTGAAAATAATGTAATAAAAAAGTGCTTCATTTTTACAATAATTATGTATAAATGATTTAGTCAGTGTTTTCCTGCTGGCGGTTGGAAACAGCTGGCGGTTGGAAACAGCAGTTGGAAACAGCTGTAAACTGCTTTTTCCCAGTGCAATGCAATGAGGTTCACAGACAGGAAACTGCCAGGACCATGGTCCTCACAGTTTCCTGTGGGAGGGGTTTCACCACAATATCAGCCATACAGACCCCCCTGATGATCCGTTTGTGAAAAGGAAAAGATTTCTCATGTAAAAGGGGGTATCAGCTACTGATTGGGATAAAGTTTAATTCTTGGTCATGGTTTCTCTTTAAGTGTGAAAAATGTTTCTGTAAATCAAAATGGTTAGGAGTATTAGTGGGAGCAAGATTTATTTTTTTCACAAAGACTTTGAAGGTTTTAGGGAAAATCGATTTAAAAAATCTAAAAAAAAATAAAATTAAATACAGTAAAATTACATTTACATTTTACAAATCCTGTATACTTATTGTATATAGGGCACCGGAGATGCGAAGGAGCCTCTTTTCTATTTTCCCAAGGTATGGACAATGCCCCGCCCCCCACATCATAGCGCATGCGGGCTGGTATAGCCCAGGAGCACCACGCTGTTTGGGCTGCAAATTCTGCCTATGCCAGCTTGCATTGGTAACAAAGGGTTAAAGAGGCTTGGTATATATATTAAAGTGCACCTGAGCAAAATGTCATTCATTGTAACGAGTTTAAGAAAAAAAAAACATTTTTCTTTGAATTTCTTAAAATCGATCTTTTTGACTTGTTCCCAAATTTTTTTTCATTTTTGTGTAATTACGCTTTATTGTAAAATCTCGGAACACAGTTATGAATTTGCCAGAAATGTTGTAATTGTGAATTTTGATGCTACATTAAGATTATGTGAAAATGTATACTAGTGATACTATATTAATATTTTCAATACTAATATTTGATCCCTGTTAAGGTTGAGATGCAATTACTTTTACCAACTCATGAAATTCTCTCCTCCTCCACCTTGGCTTACTCCTCATACTCTTACAACCAAGACTTCTCACAAGATTCACTTCTTCTTTGCTGACCCATTTTCTCTCTTTCTACAAGATTGAACACGAACAAGTACTATTTTTGGAGGGGCCTGGATTTAAAAGTGAGTGCGGCCCTAAAGCACAGCTAAATAATTTTTTCACTGTAAACTTTAAGGGCCCTCATTATTTTCTGGCATTCCACGCGTCTCTGTAATGGTTCCCCAACTATAGAGCCTCCTCCCATTATAGTGCCAGAACAAAAAAGTTGTTAGTTACTGCCTGCTATTAGCACCTTCACTTGGGCTACTTTGAATTTTAGGTGCAATGTTTGTTTTTTGTTTATTTTTGTTTTATTTATATTCAAAACCATAATTTAATTAATAAAATGAATATTTGGACTTTCTTCTTACTAAGATGCTGGATGGTATTTGTACTTTCCGTAAATTCCGGCGTATAAGAAGACTGGGCGTATAAGACGACCCCCCAACTTTTCCAGTTAAAATATAGAGTTTGGGGTATAAAGCCATATAAGACTACCCCTCTTCCAATGCACACCAAATTAAAATAAAAATAAAAAAGTCATGTACTGGTTCTGTGTATAAACAGATACTGGTGCTGTACTGTATGTGTTACCAAGTTTATAACAGTATATAGTCAACTAACTTGTTACATTGGTCAACTCTCCTTGTCTACCTGTTCAGAGCGGTATAGAAGAATAGATTGCGCTCCCTCAGCAGGGAGATCTGAGAGGCGGTAACAGAATAGGGCGTATCACCCGGCATCAATGACACCCGGCGTATAAGATGACCTCCAACTTTTCAGAAGATTTTCAAGGGTTAAAAAGTAGTCTTATACGCAGGAATATACAGTAATTACAATAATAATTGCAGTTAGAGAGGGCTTCAATTTTTCCATTGTTCTCAAAAAAAACCAAAAACTTCTCCTTTTGAAATCATCTCACTATATATTTAACATATGTCCATGCTTTATTACACTTACACACCATTAAAGAGACTCTGTAATAACATTTTCAGCCATTCTTCTATCCTATAAGATCCTATACCTGATCTAATGTGGCTTGGATTACTGCAGCCTTTTCTAGTTGCACTGTCTCTGCAATATATCTAATCTTTGTTTCTTTGTCAAGCTTTGTCAACACAGGGAGAAATGGTCTGCCTTTGTAATGAATACAAGGTATGCACCCCCCCCCCCCCCATGCGGGTTCTGTGTGCTTTGTTTATTTCTCACAGACAGCGCCTCTGCTCTCAATTCAACTTGTCTTGTCTGTGATGCAGTTTGTGAGGCTGAGGGGGGAAGGAGCTGCCTGTCACATGCTGAGAAACTGTGGGAATCCCAGACTGGAGTGCAGATAACTCACTATTTAATAAAAACTTGTAGTATACTGCAACATTATATATATATATATAACCGAAAGTTTGGACACACCTTCTCATTTGAAGAGTTTTCTTTATTTTCATATTGTCATGACTATGCACATTGTAGATTCACACTGAAAGCATCCAGACTATGAATGAACACATGTGGACGTATAGTACATAACCAAAAAGTGTGAAACAATGAAAAAAAAATACACACGCACGCACACACACGCACGCACGCACACACACACACACACACATAGTGTATGTGTGTGTGTATATATGTATATATATACAAACACACAAACAACACTTCCTGGTTAGCGCCCATATTTTTTGTTTGTAAATACTGCTTAAAACTAGCAATTAAAATCCAGGACTATGGCGAGGAGCGGCAGAAATGGCAGAGGGATCCAGGAGATCACAGTGACTCGATTGGTATGTTTTTTATTGTACAAATCAGACAGTACAGATTTAAACGTTGATGATTTTCCTGATTATAGAATTTCACCCTTTCATAGTTGTCAGCTGTTCCTGACTCACATCTGCTTATATGCAGAGCCAGCATCCTGAATAATGTGTAAGATCACTCCTCCTTGTGGATCAAATGTGTTAATGCAATACAGGCAGCGTTTGTGTTTTAAAGAGATCTGATTTTTACTTCCTGCTTTGTGCAGCCTAATGGACGGTGAGACAAAGAAACAGAGGAGTATTCAGGTTTCATTCAATACCAACCTTTCTTCTTTAATTATGGCTTCCAGCAATTGTTCCCCCACGAAAGGTATAACAGCTGCAAACTAAAGGGAAAGATATTTCTTTGAATTCAGTTACAAAATGACTTGTATTGATGATATTTGTCATCTAGATTTTTTTTTTTTTTTTACTACATTGGAATAACCCTTCAAAAACCAAGACGAGCCAGAAATAAAACTCACAATATAAAATCAGACATCTGTCATGGTCAATTTTGTTAAAGCGGACCTGAACTTTTGCGCAAGAGAGAAGGAAAACAAAGAGAAATTCACTCTGTGTCTACCCTGTGTGTCTTTATAGAAAACAGCCTTTCTAATTCTCCCTTCTGAGCAAGTTATAAGCCAGTGTAATTTGAGATTTCAGTTCTCTGCCAAGTCTGCTGAGTTGTGAGCTAATATGTAAACACAGGAGGTTAACCCTTGCTGTGCTCCCAGGATACCAGGAAGAAACCACACTGCAGCATCTCTGTAGAAGCTCTAAACGTTATAACAAGGACATTTTTAAAAAAAAAGAAGTAGTTCTGAGTTCAAGTCCGCTTAAAGTTTTTGGGTTTTTTTTGGACATAGTGTCACCTGTTACCTGGTCTAAACTTATAGACCTCTGACACCAGTAACTGCCAAATTTACTAAAGTGGTGTGACTTTCTCTTTTATTACATTACAATGAGTGACAGGAGCAAAGTATGTAGATCAGTGGATAGATGCTACAGTATTGAACCAGGGTTCTGAATTTGCAACCAGTTTTGTGATTGGTACTGTATGCATCAACCTGAAAACCCAACCCATCCCCAGCCTAAAGCAGATGTAGGAATCATCTGTTTGCTGGACACATAGTCCCTACGCCGTAGTTTCTTAAAGGGGAACTGAAGAGAGAGGTATATGGAGGCTGTCATGTTTATTTCCTTTTAGACCATACCAGTTGCCTGGCAGCCCTGCTGATCCTCTGCCTCTAATACTATTATCCATAGCCCCTAAACAAGCATGCAGCAGATCAGGTGTTTAAGTGGTTCAGACTTATAAGTCTGATCTGACAAGACTAGCTGCATGCTTGTTTCTGGTTTTAATCAGATACTACTGCAGAGAAATAGAACAGCAGGGCTGCAGGGCAACTGGTATTGATTAAAAGGAAATAAACATGACAGCCTCCATATACCTCTCTCTTCAGTTCCCCTTTAAGAGTGCTCAAGCCAAACTTGCAAAGTTAAACACAATTTTTGCTGATTGTCATTAGGTACATTATGCCTGTGACATATTGTCAAATAAAACATTCCCACGGTCAGTGTCAGACTGGGACACTAAGGGTCCACCAGGAAAGTTTCGCTCCCCCCCCACCCCTGCGGCACAGGATCACACACCCCCACCCCCCTGCGGCATGGGATCACACACCCCCACCCCCCTGCGGCACGGGATCACACACCCCCACCCCCCTGCGGCACGGGATCGCCCCCACATTTTGAGCTCACATACGCATGTACTCCAGAAATTTAGCACTATATAAATACATCATTTGGTAGGACATTAGATTATGGTAGGGAATAGATTGTGAGCACTTCTGAGGACAGCCCAGGGACATAGACACATGTGGCGCGCAGAGCGCCCCAGCAAAAAAAGAGTGGGTGTCACCATGCACTGGAACATGAGAGTGGTCATGATGGGTCATTTTCAGTTCCAAAAATACACAAAATAACAAAACAATAAACAAATTAAGTAGCGGTGCTATTGACAGAGAGTGGCTCTGACCACATAAACTTAAAATAATCAAGTAGTAAAAATATTAAGCAGTCACACACCTCCATAAAATAATTAAGTAGCCAGGTGCCTTACAATGAACAAAATAAATAGCCAGGAGCGTCAAAATAAAATAATTTAGTAGCCAAATGGGCCCTGTATACATAAATTAAGTAACCATGTTCCCCAGAAAACAGAAGTAAGTAGCCATATGCCGATATATATCAGTATTAGGTAGCCAGCTATAAGTGTCCCCTGCATAGGTAGTTATATATAACTAGATATAGGTGTCCCCAATATAGGTAGCCAGGTAGGTGTCCCCAGTTTAGGTAGCCATGTCTATAGGTATCCCCATTTTAGTTAGCCAGGTCTATAGGTATCCTCACTATAGGTGTCTATAGGTGTCCCCAGTATAAGTAGCCAGGTCTATAGGTGTCCCCAGTTTAGTTAGCCAGTTCTATAGGTGTCCCCAGTGTACAGATAGCCAGGTCTATAGGTGCCCCCAGTTTAGTTAGCCAGTTCTATAGGTGTCCCCAGTGAACAAGTAGCCAGGTCTATAGGTGTCCCCAGTTTAGTTAGCCAGGTCTATAGGTGCCCTTAGTTTAGCCAGGTCTATAGGTGTCCCCAGACAGTTTAGCCAGGTCTATAGGTGTCCCCAGACTAGGAAGCCTGGAAGGAGGAGCAGCGGTGGGCACAGAGCAGCGGGGAGGGGGATGCAGTCTCCCCCCCTCCCTCACCTGGGGGCCCGCCCTCGCTGCTCCCCCCTCCAAGCTAGAATGTGCAGTGGCAGTGAGTGGGCAACAACTTACTACTTCCTGCAGCATGATCCCGCTCTGCCTGCCGCGGCTCTGGTCTTCTCTGCTGTCCAATCACGCTCTCACAGGAAGCACAGTGAGAGCGTGATTGGACAGCAGAGAAGACCAGACCAGAGCAGTGGCAGGCAGAGTGGGATCATGCTGCAGGAAGTAGTAAGTTGTTGCCCACTCGCTGCCGCTGCACATTCTAGGTTGTAGGGGGAGCGACGAAGGCGGGCCCCAGGTGAGGGAGGGGGAGACTGCCCCCCCCTCTCCGCTGCTCTGTGCCCACTGCTGCTCCTCCTTCCTGCGCTGTACCCCCTCCTGCAGTGCTCGGGGTCCCCGGGGCCACTAAAAGGGAGGCCTACCGGGCAGAATCCCGAGCTCCCGCTGGCCCTGTCCAACGCTGCACACGGTAAAATAACCCATATACCGCGTGCAGATTACAGGGCTGCTGATAATCAGTTGCTGTTACTACTGCTGGCATAGTGGCAGCTGCTAATCATCATTAGAGGGATAATGGAATGCAACTGAAAAATCGCAATCGATTAGCAAAATTAATGAAAAAATAGCAATTGCTGGCGTTTGTGATTGCTAGTGGAAAAGGTTCCTAAGGCCCCGGTTACATTTGAATTCGCAAAACGCTAGCGATTACTACTAGCATTTTGAGGGAGTGATGTTTCCGAGGAAAAATAACTGGACAAGGTAGAGTTTTGGAAGTGATCGCGATTAGTGGTTCTATACATGCTAATCGCAGTCGCTCCAGAATCGCCAAAACGCTGCAGGTAACGCGTTTGCGATTATCGCTAATTGCAAGACCCGCAATCCCGGCAGTGAGAACACTGCCATAGGATAACATGGACTAGGAGTTTTTAGAAAACGATAGCGGTTTGCGGTGAGCGGGAATCGCGCGATTCCTGCTTAGGTGTGAACGAACCCTAACTGTTGCTGCTGCTGGCACAGTGGCGGCTGCTAATCAGTGGCTGTTACTGCTGTTGGTACAGTGGCAGCTGCTAATCAGTGGCTGTTGCTGCTGCTGGCACAGTGGTGGCTGCTAATCAGTGGCTGTTACTGCTGCTGGCATAGTGGTAGTTGCTAATCAGTTGCTGTTACTGATGCTGGCATAGTGGTGGCTACTAAGCAGTGGTTGTTACTGCTGCTGGCATAATGGCAGCTGCTAATCAGTGGTTGTTACCGCTGCTGGTACAGTGGCAGCTGCTAATCAGTGGCTGTTACTGCTGCTGGCACAGTGGTGGCTGCTAATCGGTGGCTGTTACTGCTGTTGGCATAGTGGTGGCTACTAATCACTGGCTGTTACTGCTGCTGGCATAGTGGCAGCTGCTAATCAGTGGCTGTTACCGCTGCTGGCACAGTGTTGGCTGCTAATCAGTGGCTGTTACTGCTGCTGGCACAGTGGTGGCTGCTAATCAGTGGCTGTTACTGCTGCTGGCATAGTGGTGGCTAGTAATCAGTGGTTGTTACTGCTGCTGGCATAGTGGCAGCTGCTAATCCATGGCTGGTACTGCTGCTGGCATAGTGTTGGCTGCTAATCAGTGGCTGTTACTGCTGCTGGCACAGTGGTGGCTGCTAATCAGTGGCTGTTACTGCTGCTGGCACAGGGGTCCATCTGAAAATGGCGCAGGGAGAAAAATGGCGCACCGTTCTGCCGATAAATGTATCATAAAACGATATTTACCGTTTTAATGTAAATACATTAAAACAGTAAATAGCGTTTTATGATACATTTATTGCAGAGCGGTGCGCCATGAAAAAACACACAGGGGCTGCTAGTAAAGGCAGCGGGGGTCGGGGCAGAGAGAGGCAGCGGGGGTCAGGGCAGAGAGAGAGAGGCAGCGGGGTCGGGGCAGAGAGAGGCAGCTGAGATCGGCTTAGGTCGGGGCAGAGAGAGGCAGCGGGGGTCAGGGCTGAGAGAGGCAGCGGGGGTCTGGGCTGAGAGAGGCAGCGGGGGTCTGGGCTGAGAGAGGCAGCGGGGGTCGGGTTAGGTCGGGGCAGAGAGAGGCAGCGGGGCACTGGAGGGCAAAGGCATCAGGGGTGGATGTGTGCAGAGACATACATTACCTTGTCCTGGGCAGCCGATCGCTCCTTCCCTCCGCTCCTGCACTTCTTCCATGTGTTTGCTGTAGTCCTGCAGCCGGCCAATCACCATGCAGAGACTGAAGCTATATGGTGATTGGTCGGCTGCAGGACTACAGCAAACACATGGAAGAAGTGCAGGAGCGGAGGGAAGGAGCGATCGGCTGCCCAGGACAAGGTAATGTATGTCTCTGCACACATCCACCCCTGATGCCTTTGCCCTCCAGTGCCCCGCTGCCTCTCTCTGCCCCGACCTAACCCGACCCCCGCTGCCTCTCTCAGCCCAGACCCCCGCTGCCTCTCTCAGCCCAGACCCCCGCTGCCTCTCTCAGCCCCGACCCCCGCTGCCTCTCTCAGCCCCGACCCCCGCTGCCTCTCTCAGCCCCGACCCCCGCTGCCTCTCTCAGCCCCGACCCCCGCTGCCTCTCTCAGCCCCGACCCCCGCTGCCTCTCTCAGCCCAGACCCCCGCTGCATCTCTCAGCCCAGACCCCCGCTGCCTCTCTCAGCCCCGACCCCCGCTGCCTCTCTCCTCCCTCTGCATTTGTGAACACTTATAACGCTATTTAGCGTTATAAGTGTAAGGTCCACTGCCTGCGCCATTTTTTAACACTTATAACGCTAAATAGCGTTATATAATGTAAGTGTATGAGGCGCCCTTTTCATTCCCCTGGCGCTGTGCGCCATTTTTAATTGTCACGGTTACTGCTGCTGGCACAGTGGTGGCTGCTAATCAGTGGTTGTTACTGCTGCTGGCACAGTGGCGGCTGCTAATCAGTGGCTGTTACTGCTGCTGGCATATTGGCAGCTGCTAATCAGTGGCTGTTACTGCTGCTGGCACAGTGGCAGCTGCTAATCAGTGGCTTCTGGCCCCTGCATGCAGCACCACAGCTACGGCTTGCGGGCCGCATGACATTAACAATTGCAGAGAGCTTTGGGGGCCACCAGTAATGGCTCAGCGGGCCGCATTTGGCTCCTAGGCCGGACTTTGGACATGCCTGCCCTAGATGGCATCATTTGAATAAAGGGCAGGAGGACTGTGATCACGTGACAGTTAAATAATTAATCTGTAGATGTACCTGGCTGCTTTCTGACAAAATGTGTTGCTATAGATTAGGGACTATATAAACATGCTTGTCTTACTCCATTGACAATTTAATGACATCTGATTGGGACGTTAGTCTCTAAATGTAAACAACAACATGGTAAATTAAACTTTTTTTTTGACTAATTACTGTTTAACGAGAGACTGTCCATCTATCCCTTGGCTGCACTTACCGATTTTAATAATACAAAACTGTCTCTGCCAACACATTCGCTAGAACAAATAATGCTAAACTGATATGCATAATTGTATTTGTGTATGAATATCAAAAGTTATTTGTAGCCACTGCGGCAAAAGGGAAAAAATAAAGACATTCAGGAAAGAGAGAATTTCATTCTCTAATAGCATTATGGTTAAATAAATATCATTTTCCATACAAAATGCAAACAGTTTGGGCGGAATTAGAATATAGCATTTTTGTGAAAAAATAGTCTCATTGCATTTTGCATTGATAATTTGCTTAGAGTCTCCAAGCTCGGCTCCATCCAGCTAAATACGGAGCTGAAATGTATAAAGCTGGAGGAATTAAAGGGAACTTGAAGTGAGAGGGATATATGGAGGCTGACATATTTATTTAATTTTAAATAATACACATTGCCCGACAGTCCTGCTGATCCTCTGCCTCTAATAGTTTTTTTTTTTTAGCCTTAGAGCCTGAAGAAGCAAGCAGATCAATTTTTCAAAAAGACCTTGCAATTTTTGAAAAAATCGATTTTAAAAATGCAAAGGAAAAATGTTTGTTAACCAGTTCACCCCCAAGGGTTTTTACCCTAATGGACCAGAGCAATTTTCACCTGTCAGTGCTCCTCCCTTTTATTCCCTAATAACTAACTTTATTACTACTTATCACAAGAAAATGATCTATACCTCGTTTTTATTGCCACCAATTAGGCTTTCTGTGGGTAGTACATTTTGCTAAGAATTATTTTATTTTAAATGTGTTTTAATGGGAAAAATAAGAAAATAATGGAAAAAAAATCATTATTTCTTAGTTTTATATTATTTTGAAATATAGGTGTTATTTTTCTGTTTTGGTTTTTCTTTTGTCTGGTCCATAATTACAAGCCCCTATGTAGTAAAGTAAAAGTAATTTCCCATCATAAAATATAGATTAAAATAGCTGAGCCCCTAAGGCAACTATTTGGTTTTTTTTTTAACTGATATTTTTTATGAGTTTTTTTTATTGGGGGGAAGGGGGGGGCTGGGCTTTGGTAATGCAAGTTATTAATGTTATTAGTATTGTGTAAGTATGTATGTGTTTGTAAGTGTAATTTTACTTTTTGGCCACAAGATGGCGCTCGCTCGTGAACATTTTCCCGATATAGGAAATGTTCACTTTTTTTTTTTTTGTACATTTAAATACAATGTGACGGCTTCCTGTTTTCTGAATGGATGCGGCCGCTGATCGCGGTCACGTCCATTCATTCTAGGCATTGAGATTAGGTAGAGGACCACTCAGTCCTCTTCCCCAATCGCTCAACACGGAAACCGAATGGAAACGGCGGCGGTAGCAGCGCGCACACGTGCGGAGCAGCGGCGGGAAAGCGAGACGTATTAAAAAAGTCATGTTGCCGTTAACAGGCTAAAGCATGACATTTTAATACGTTAGAATGCTGTTAAATGGTTAAACTGTAATTTTTCTGAGTTTACCTTTTACAATACTCTGACAGCTCTAAGCACAACTCGGGAGGCAGAGGCATGATGGGATTTGTAGTTTTGTCACAGCTGGAGTGCCAAGGTTAGCCATCACTGCTATAAGGAATCCATAGCATTCCCTTTACTTAGGTGAGTATGTAACCCTCCGCCTCTCCCGGTGGTTGCAGGTATCATTTAACCCTATTCTCACTTGAACCTTTCCTCTATCAATACCTAACCCTAATTGACCCCCTACGCAGCAATATCCGCCGATATTTATTGTCTAACCCTATCCTATTCTTAAAACCACCCCTCCCTCTACCCATATCTTACTACGACCTCCCTACCCTTTTGTTGGCTGGATAGGGTACTGGTACTGGCTCTGCCTCTGACACAGGAGACCTGGGTTTAAATCTCGGCTCCTTCTGTTCCGTAAGCCAGTGCCTACTTAGTAAGGAGACCTTGGGCAAGACTCTCTAACACTGCTGCTTCTTATAGAGCGCACCCTTGTGGCTTCAGCTCTGGTACTTTGAGACCTCCAGGAGAAAAGCGCAGTATAAATGTTCTGTGCAGTGACTATCCTAATCAGCTAATTACAATTATGTACAATTTCGCAATTTCACCTATGCGTAATTATGATTTGTACATTTAATTGATTTCGTATAGTCATTCGTAATTTCGTGTAAGATTTTGCGTAATTTCCGCGTCATTACGTGCTGACTTTGGCAGTGAATAGCAAAGCCTCCATAATTGCTACCTATGTCAAGGAGAATAGTGGGTACAAGTCAAAAAAAGAATTTTCCAAAAGACCTTGTAGTTTTTGAGAAAATCGATTTTAAAAATGCAAAGAAAAAATGTTTTTTAAACTCAGAAAAATGAGTTTAAAAACCATTTTTCTTTGCATTTTTAAAATCGACTTTCTCAAAAATTACAAGGTCTTTTTGAACAATTCTTTTTTTTGACTTGTACCCACTATTCTCCTTAACCACTTGCCGATTGCGCAGTCATACCGCGCGTCGGCAAAGTGGCAGCCGCAGGACCAGCGACGCAGTTCTGTGTCGCCGGCTGCAGGCTAATTAATCAGGAAGCAGCCGCTCGCGCGAGCGGCTGCTTCCTGTCAATTCACGGCGGGGGGCTCCGTGAATAGCCTGCGGGCTGCCGATCGCGGCTCGCAGGCTAAGTGTAAACACAAGCGGAAATAATCCGCTTTGTTTACATTTGTACAACGCTGCTAACAGTAGCAGCGTTGTACCAGATCAGCGATCCCCGGCCAATCAGCGGCCGGGGATCGCTGTCACATGACAGGCAGGAGCCTGTTAGAGGCTGCACAGGACAGATCTGTTCCTGTGCAGCCTCGGATCTCTGGGGAAGGGAGGGAGAAGAGGGAGGGGGGGGGAATTTCGCCGTGAAGGGGGGCTTTGAGGTGACCCCCCCCCGCAACACACAGGCAGGCAGGAGCGATCAGACCCCCCCCAGCACATCATCCCCCTAGTGGGGAAAAAAGGGGGGCGATCTGGTCGCTCTGCCTGCACCCTGATCTGTGCTGGGGGCTGCACAGCCCACCCAGCACAGATCAGCTAAAACAGCGCTGGTCCTTAAGGGGGGGGGGGGTAAAGGCTGGGTCATCAAGTGGTTAAAGGATACCCGAAGTGAAATGTGACATGATGAGATAGACATGGGTATGTACAGTGCCAAGCACACAAATAGCTATGCTGTGTTCCTTTTTTTCTTTCTCTGCCTGAAAGAGTTAAATATCAGGTATGTAAGTGGCTGACTCAGTCCTCACTCAGACAGGAAGTGACCCTCACTGATAAGAAATTCCAACTATAAAACATTTTCCTAGCAGAAAATGGCTTCTGAGAGCAAGAAAGAGGTAAACAAGGGAAATTTCTTATCAGTGAGGGTCACACTGTAGTCACTTCCTGTCTGAGTCAGGACTGAGTCAGCCACTTACATACCTGATATTTAACTCTTTCAGGCAGAGAAAGAGAAAAAGGAACACAGCATAGTTGTTTGTGTGCTAGGCATTGTACATACCCATGTCTATCTCATCATGTCACATGTCACCTCCGATATCCTTTAACATGTGTAGCAATTTTGGTAGAAATAACATGTATGGGGGCTGTGCTATTAGCCAGTAAAGTCGGCACACAATTATGCAAAATATTGTGAAAACTACGTGAAAATGTACGCAAAAAAATTACCGTATATTCCGGCGTATAAGACGACTGGGCGTATAAGACGACCCCCCAACTTTCCCAGTTAAAATATAGTTTGGGATATACTGGCCGTATAAAACTACCCCTCTTCCAAAGCACACCAAATTAAAATAAAAATAAAAAAAATCATGTACAGGTGCAGTGTATGAACAGATACTGGTGCTGCATTTGTATGTGTTACCCAGTATATAACAGTATATAGTCAATTGACTTGTTGCATTGGTCAACTCTCCTTAAAGAGAACCAGAGATGAAGCACCCTCATGTATTTTATTACATTTATCAGTGGGAACATGACAGTAAACACCTACCCTGCTTTTAGTTTCATTGTTATCTGCTTAATTAGTCTATTAGCAACTGTGATAAGAATCCACCTACTATTCAGTCGAGGTTTGACCTGGAATCATTATAGCTGAGTCACTCTTCTGTGGAGTCCTTTCAAGCCCAAGCCTCCCCCCTCCTGGCTTAGATCTTCTGCTTTGCATACTGAGAGCTGTGATGACTGGGAGGGGCTGCTGCTCCTGAGAGAGAAGCTCTGTGGCTGTAATATGATCCCTGTGTGCTCTGTGTGCACTAGATTCTCATAGGAATGAAACTGCAGTTATTATCAGTGACACTTCCTACAGGCAGATCATACCAAAATGAAAGCACATAGATGAAAGGCTGCATTTAGCCTAGATAGCAGCATAGTCTCATATAGCCTAGACAGCACATCCAGAACAACTTATAACCCGGAAGGAGAAGGGATATGAGCCGGCGGCCATATTTGATTTTTCCTGGAGCAATAATGGATAAAAAACACTAAAAAAGGCCCACCAGAGCGGCAAAATTATCAGGTAGAGCATTTATTCTTTACAAGCTATCAACTGATATGTTTATTTTGTGTGAAACGTTCATCTCTGGTTCCCTTTAAGTAGACTGGTCAGCTCTCCTTGTCTACCTGTTCAGAGCGGTATGGAAGAATAGATTGCGCTCCCTCAGCAGGGAGATCTGAGAGGAGGTAACAGGATAGGGCGTATCACCCGGCATCAATGACACCCGGCATATAAGACGACCCCCAACTTTTCAGAAGATTTTCAAGGGTTAAAAAGTAGTCTTATACGCAGGAATATACAGTATGTGAAATTATAAAATATTACTATTAAATACGAAATTATGATTTCCCCTGAAATTTTGCATTATGATTATGATGCGTAATTGCAAATTTCAATGCGAAATTTCGCACATGCAAAATCTCGGCCCACCACTGGTTCTGTGTCTTGCCTTCGCCAATATTAGTGATGCCATCGCCTACCAACACCTAAATGACCCCCTGGGCATCGCTATATTTTCCCAAAGCGCCGCCGTCACCCAATTTACCTGCTTGGCCTGTGAACGCTCTGTGCCCAGAGTTGTTCTTTAAGATAAAGAGTATTTTATTTTCTTCTTTTAAAGATAATCTTCCTTATATATTAGGTGAAAATGCAATCTGTGTCTGAGGGCAGCCTGAAATTTGCTATTAATGACTCTGTCTATTTTTAGCAATACAATGTGATTTATTTTCCTCCCAATCAGATAATTAAGTCTCAGCTATCTCCAGAGGATCTCCTTGGGGACCGGTAATAATCTCAAGGCTTTAGTTTTACATTCACGTGTAAATTATACGATGATGGAACATGCAACTTATTATAAATACCATTTAAGTTTAAAGTCGGGGCCTTTTCCATGTTTTCTCACTGTTTTTTTTTTTTTTTTTTACTTTTGCAAAACTCCAAATTAAAGGGACTCCGAGCTCTGATTAAAAATAAAATTTGAACTTCCCGGGGCTTTCTCCATCCCAGCCCTGGTCGGGACGTCCCACGCCGGCCTCCTGGCTCTTCTCCCGGCGGCTGTCCGCATAGCGTGGACAGGCCGGGCCCCCGGGCGACACTGACGAGTGTCGGGGCTTCTCCTTCCCTATACGTCACGAATGACGTCACACGCCGGCCGCCGCGCGTCATGACGGCGGCCGGCGTGACAGCACGGCGCATGTGTGATTAAACCGCGCATGCGCCGTGCTGTCACGCCGGCCGCCGTCATGACGCGCGGCGGCCGGCGTGTGACGTGATTCGTGACGTATACGGAAGGAGAAGGCCCGACACTCGCCAGTGTCGCCCGGGGGCCCGGCCTGTCCGCGCTATGCGGACAGCCGCCGGGAGAAGAGCCAGGAGGCCGGCGTGGGACGTCCCGACCAGGGCTGGGATGGAGAAAGCCCCGGGTAAGTTCAAATTTTATTTTTAATCAGAGCTCGGAGTCCCTTTAAATTTAAAACTCAGTTTAGACTTAAAATGGATCCGAGATAAACTTTTACTCATTGCATAATTGTGTTCCTTCCATATAGTTCATAGGGCATTTCTCAAGCCAAATACTTTTTTTGTTTTTGTTTTAATACTTTAATTCCCTATAGACTAAACAAGCCTCACCCACAGCTTGTCCAGAGTGCATTGGCACTCTAGCAAGGGCTCATGGGAGTTCAGTCTGGGCAGGAGGAGGGGGAGGTGTTACTAGCCAGAAATTTCAGAGGCAGAGGGGAGGTGGAGAGGTGAGTGAAGTTTTCGCAAGCTGAGGGCTGGAGATGCAGATCAGCTTGCTTGTGTGTAATGTGACAAACAGAACATGGCCGCTCTCATTGTATCACAGGAAGAAATAATCATGTTCTGTTGAAGCTGTTTGCAGCTAGATTTGCTGTGTAAACTATCTAAACGTTAGATAAGATATATAGACAAGTTACTTGCTATAGTTAGTTTTTTGTCTTGGATCCGCTTTAAAGAAAACCAGAGGTCAGAGTGATATGGAGGCTGCCATATTTATTTCCTTTTGAACAATGTAAGTTGCCTGGCTGCCTTTATTTCTAATACTTTTATCCATAGACCCTGAACAAGCGTGCAGATCAGGAGCTCTGAATTGAAGTGTTATGAAACTTAGCATTTTCACTTCAAAAAATCTACTACCACAAAACAAATTGTAGTAGAACAGCCTTCAAACAGCTAAACAAAGCACTTTGTTCTTTAGTGAAAAGCTCCTTGCTTCAGTGGAGAGCTTCTGGCCCCACCCAAAGACGTGATAAATAATATAATATTTTGTTTACAGTCTTAGTCAGATACATTTAGTAAACAGTAGCAAACAGCCAAAATTGAGTTGTACTGAGCTGAGAAGCAGAAAGAGCTGAGAAGTGATCATTAGACAGAGTTTAATACATAAATACAACAGCTATGCAATAAAATGCAATTGCAGCTTTCAGAGCAGATAAAGGGCTTGATTCACAAAACGGTGCTAACTGTTAGCACGGCTTTTCACACGTTTTAGCTAGTTTTCCCATGAAAAAGAAACGGTTTTCCCGCAACAAAAGATCTTCGCATGCAAAAATTCACCTGAATTTTGATCGCGATAACATTCACGTTCACGCAATAATACAAATTTATCACGTGAACCATTACCGCGCGAAAAATTCACGTTAACGCCCAAATGCAATTTTTTGCACAGGAAAACCGCTATCATGCGAAATTTCAAATATCATGCGAAGCACTTTTCACAGCGTGCTAACAGTAAGCACCATGTTGTGAATCAAGCCCAAACTGTACTTTGGGAATGTATTATTTGTAAACAGACAATATTACTTAACTCTATGGGTAATACAAAGGAGGAAAACATATTTTTATTGAATGTTATGTCAGAGTTTTTTCCCACTTTAAGTCTGACTGGACTAGCCACATGGTTGTTTCAGCGTTGTGACTCAACCACTACTAATGCCAGGACTGCCAGGCATCTGGTATTGTTTAAAAGGAAATAAACATGGCAGGCTCTGACCTCTGGGCCACTTTAAACTTTTATCCTTAGTTTGGATTGAATGAAAACCGGATGGAAGATCCTGCATGGTGCAAGGAGGCAACTGCAAACTGAGAACATGCAAATTGAATGCAAATCATATGCAGCTTGGAAGTTGGGAGATCCAGTTTGTCATTGAGTGCATTTTATTGGCCCAGTTCTAGGCAGAAATCAGAGTGCACTGAATGTATATGCAAGTTGGAAAATGTGCATCTCATGGGCCATCTTTACTAGGGAGACACAGTGTGGTGAGCGTAAGACAGGCAGCTCAGTGAGACAGACTTGTCCTGCTCAAAACAAAAGATCAGATGGGGGAACCACAGCCTTAAAGACTGGTACACACATCAAGGGGCGTAACAATAGCCCCTGCAAGGGATACAGGCGCAAGGGAGCACATTGAGGGTGATGCCTGGTAGGGGGCCTGCCTATTCCTAGCTATCTATACTGGGGGCACCTATGCCTGGCTACCTATACTGGGGCCACATATAACTAACTACCTATAATGGGGGCACCTATACCTGGCTGGCTATACTGGGGCCTATACCTTGCTACCTATACTGGGGCAACAATACATGGCTACCTTTACTGGGGCAACAATACATGGCTACCTATACTGGGGGAACAGATACCTGACTACCTATACTGGGGAACAGATACCTGACTACCTATACTGGGGCAACAATACATGACTACCTATACTGGGGGCACAGATACCTGACTACCTATACTGGGGGCAACTATACCTGGCTACCTATACTGGGGGCACAGATACCTGACTACCTATACTGGGGAACAGATACCTGACTACCTATACTGGGGAACCTATACCTGGCTACCTATACTGGCGGAACCTATACCTGGCTGCCTATACTGTAGGCACCTATACCTGTCTGGCTATACTGGTGGCTCCTATACCTGGCTGCCTATACTGGAGGCACCTACAGTATACCTGGCTACCTATACTGGGGCAACAATACATGTCTACCTATACTAGGGGTGCCTATACTTGACTACCTATACTGGGGGCACCTATGCCTGGCTACCTATACTGGGGGCACATATACTTGACTACCTATACTGTAAGTATGTTTTTGGGCATCCAAAGTTTTGCAGGGGGCCCCAGTGATTTCTAGTTATGCCTCTGCACACAACCAATTTAGATTGGCCAATAATTGGCCAATTTTACCTCTTTCATGTAGTATGAGAATTTACCTGCACAATCTCTCCATAGTTTTCCAAATCTGTTGGTCCTCATACTACATGGAGGTGATAAAACTGGCCAGTCATTGGCTAATCAAAATTGAATGTGTGTAGCAGGCTTTAGAGACAATCACCCACTCCAATGACCTCAATTACCGTAAAGCCTGGTACAAACTTTTATTTATCAATGTCCAACCACTGACCAATTTTACCACCACCGCGTAGTATGATGGTTTACCTACACAATCTGCTCATCATATTCAGTATCGGTTGGACCACCTCATACTACATGGAGGTAAAATTGGTCAGTGATTGTTCAATCATAATTGAACGTGAGTACCAGGCTTAAGACAAGTAAAGCTATGTACACACTTTCCATTTTGATTGGCCAGTGATGGCCAGTCTTACAACCTCCATGAAGTATAAGAGTTTTCCTACACAATCTGTTCATAGTATTCTATCTATCTGTTGGCCCTCAAACTACATGGAGGTGGTAAAATTGGCCAATTAAAATTTCATATGTGCACGATGTTTAACTGTACCTGTCCAGTTCACTTATATTCCAGTAAAAATCGGATTTTTAGCAAGCGGATCTTTCTTCCATGCAACGATTTCTGTGGGGCTTGGCTGCCCATGGTCCTGCTCCTGGCTGCTGTGGTGAGCGGTGTTCAACTTTTTCCACAATACAATGTTTAGCTGCTTGCGGACCGCGTCATACCAATGGGAGTGGACGCGGCGGCAGCCCCAGGACTGCCTAACGCCGGTCGGCATAAAGTCCTAAGGCTTCATTTTGCAGGAGATTGCGTGAACGCTGCGCACGCATCTCCTGCTTGGTAGGCAGAAAAATATTAACAAAATAAACGAATAAATATTTATTAACAAAAACAAACATCTGGGGTGGGATCAGACCCCACCAACAGAGAGATCTGTTCGTGGGGAGAAAGGGGGGGGGGGGGAATCACTTGTGTGCTGAGTTGTGCGGCCCTGCAACTTGGCCTTAAAGCTACAGTGGCCATTTTTGTGAAAAATGGCCTGGTCTTTGGGGGGGGGGGGGGGTTTAAGTGGTTTAGGGCCAGTAACCACAAACAAATTTTGACCAGCCAGCTTTACCACTTCCCTCTAGTGTGTGGCCCAATGGATATTGAATACTTTGAACAGATTATGTAGGTAAGCTCCCACACTACATGGGAGTGATACAGTTGGCCGATTAAAATTGGGTCATTCCCAGTTATAACCAGTGATGTCGCGAACATCAAATTTTGGGCCACAATAGCAGAGTGTGCGCAGCTCTGGGTGTTAATGGGCTGTGGAGTATCACACACAAAATAAAAAACAGGAGACCGATGTATTAGCCCTCAAAAGGGCTATTTGGGATGCTTTCAACAAGTAGTCAGTGAGGAACAAGAACACAGGCCTAGCTAATGCTTTCCCTACCTATCTGCAGCAAGTCTGACTCTGCTCTCACTAACAGTCAGCAGTCAGTAGATAATTAATACAATATGGCCACCACAACTGCTTTCTAATAGGGGGTGGAGGGTCCAGGGGTGCTAGCTGATTGGCTGCCATGTGTCTGCTGACTGTGAGGTAAGGGGTCAAAGTTTAGCTCAATGATGATGTATAGGGGGCGGTTCAAACATGCCAAATATATGCAGTTCGCCAAGAACGTGAATAGTGGAAATGTGTCAGGAACTGTCCATCAGTGAACAGTTCAGGCCATCTCTACTCCTAACAAGTGGGAGAGGGAGATGTCAAGTCAGCCAAATCAAGCAAGGAGTTCTGTTCATATAAGTTTGTCACTTTGCAACACAAATTGAACTGAACTCAGATTTGTGTAACAAGATATTTCTGTTTAGTTTGGCTATATTCACTGCTTCAATGGTTCTTTAGCTTAATGATAAGAAGGACACGGCTCTACGCAGTGATCATCAAATGAACAAGACCATTTCTCAGAGTTATCCTAGAGTATGGCAGAGAAACGTTTTTGTTAAGCTTAATATAGCTGTGCAGAATTTCTTCTCTTCTCTGTTTATTCCTATTATCATGTCCTTGTATCTAAGCAACCGCTAAGTGCTATGACATGAGAAGAACAGTCAAGCTCTACCAATGAAAAATTGAAAATCCATCTTCTTGTTTAAATCCGAATTCAGCTCATTCATTACAGGTGTGCAAGTCTAAGTTGTACTTTTTTGAGAAAGAAAACATAGATGGATGTTTAGCCTTCCTGCAGTCATCTATGGTGCAAGTTTGTGGTTGCTAAATTTTTATAGCTATTCTGCCTAAGCTAAGCTGAATATAATTTGATCACTCGTGATGAAAGCATGCAGGTACGTTGTGTCTGATTCTCAAAACACAGCATACTTAACCCTCCTGGCAGTTTGCTAAAAAATCGCCAGGGGGCAGCAAATCTTTTTTTTTTAATTTTTTTTTTTTTTCATGTAGCGAGACAAAGTCTCGCTACATGATAGCCGCTGCTCAGCGGCATCCCCCCAGCCCCTCCGATCGCCGCCGGCGATCGGCGATCAGGAGATCCCGTTCAAAGAATGGGATCTCCTGGAGGGCTTCCCCCGTCACCATGGCGACGGGGCAGGATGACGTCACCGACGTCAACGACGTTGTGACGTCATAGGGGATTCCGATCCACCCCATAGAGCTGCCTGGCACTGATTGGCCAGGCAGCGCACGGGGTCTGGGGGGGGGGGGGGGCGGCTGCGGCGCGACGGATAGCGGCGGATCGGTGGGTAGCGGCGGCGATCGGGCACTGCACGCAGCTAGCAAAGTGCTAGCTGCGTGCAGAAAAAAAAAATTATGCAAATCGGCCCAGCGGGGCCTGAGCGGTGCCTTCCGGCGGCATAGCCCGAGCTCAGCTCGGGCTTACCGCCAGGAAGGTTAAAGGGGCACTATAGCAAAAATTGTAAAATTTAAAATATGTGCAAACATATACAAATAAGAAGTACATTTCTCCAGAGTAAACTGAGCCATAATTTACTTTTCTTCTATGTTGCTGTCACGTACAGTAGGTAGTAGAAATTTGACAGAAGTGACAGGTTTTGGACTAGTCCATCTCTTCATAGGGGATTCTCAGGGATTTATTTATTTTCAAAAAGCACTTAGTGAATGGCAGTTGCTCTGTCCAGCTGCCAAAAAACTGTGTAGGGAGCAGGGAAGCTGGCCAGCATCATAGTTTAAATTCTTTTTGGGGAATATCTTTATAAAGAATAAAAGCCTTGCTGAGAATCCCCTATGAAGAGATGGACTAGTCCAAAACCTGTCACTTCTGTCAGATTTCTACTGCCTACTGTAAGTGACAGCAACGTAGGCGAAAAGTAATTTGTGGCACGTTTTACTCTGGAAAAAAAGTACTTCTTACTTGCATATGTTTGCACATATTTTAAATTTTACAATTTTTCGCCACAGTAGTGCCCCTTTAATGGGGAATTGAAGTAAGTATTAAAACAAACTGTTTCACTTACCTGGGGCTGCTGCAAGTCCCCAGCAGCCGTCCTGTTCCGCGGTAATCCTCCACGATCCTCCGTTCTCCAAATAAGATGTGTGAGTTTTAATTATGGTAGCATGTATTATTTTAAAGCTATAATGGCCGAAAACTGAGAAACAATGCATTTTTTTTAATGTTTTCTTAATTTTTCTGTTAAAATGCATTTAGAAAAAAATATTTCTTAGCAAAATGTACCACCCAAAGAAAGCCTAATTGGTGGCAGAAAAAATAAGATACAGATTAATTAATTGTGATAATCAGTGATAACGTTATTGGCGAATGAATGTGAGGTAAAAATTGCTCGAATGCATAAGGTGAAAAAACACAGAGGGCTGAAATGGTTAAAGGACTATTTGCAAAAAATTATACAATTTCAAATACATGAAAACACACAAATAAAAAGTACATTTCCCCCAGTGTAAAATGTGCTACAAATTACTTTTCTCATATGTTGCTGGGACTTACAGTAGGTAGTAGAAACCTGACAGAACTCACAGGTTTTGGACTAGCCCATCTCCTGATGGGGGACTCTCAGGGTTTTCTTTATTTTCAAAAGCAGTTAGTGAACGCCAGTTGCTCAGTCCAACTGCCAGAATACGAGAGGCTGTACAGAACACCGCCTACCACGGTGACACCCGGTGGTGGCCTGTCCCTTCTGCTTTCCCCTAAGTATGCCACTGCTGTGAAAACATATGATTGGAGGGCGAGATTCACAAATAGTACATAGAGCAGACCAACCGTATTCCAGATTTTTACTGGTAAGTAAACCTTGATGGGCCCACTGGAGCATCAATGTTTTGCAGAAAACTTTCCACTGTTTGGGATCAACAACAAACTAATGTTAGAATGTATTACTCATTAAAGGAAAGTTGAAGGAGAAAATCCCTCCATCCCCCTTACGATGCCCATACATGGTACATTTTTTTTATTTTTTCAATTAGATAAGGGTTTAATTCGATTATTCCATTAGATCGAATATAAAGATTTTTCCAACATGTCAGATCAGATTTTTATTGAGAAAACAGAATATTAGTTAGTTTTTTGTGATTGAAAAAAAGAATATTTTCGACTTTCATCCGATTTGATAGTTTTGGTCGAATAAACGGTAAAATCAAACTTTTTTTTTTTCTAAACAGACTTTATTGGTTTTTCAAATTTTCACCCACAACGTATACAACAGGTAATGCATCAAAAGGTAAATGAAAATGAAGCTGTCAGCAATATAGCTACCTCTGCTGTGGGAAGCGGCATCACCGCTTCCGTGTCTGACGTCATCTTGCCCGCAGCGGCATCCCCGCAGACTCCCCTCCGCAGGACAGGCATCTCCTCATTGCACAGGCATAGAGTGTCACGCGCGCGCCACAGGCGGCGTGAGCTTTATGCATTAAGGAGGCGAGTCAGCTGACACGCCGGTCAGCTGACCTCGGCAGCCACCTCCGCAGTGCTGATTGGTCGGCTCGCTCTGGGCGGGCCTTTAGGAATAGCTGCCTGTATTTAAACTCAGGGCTTTCAGTAGCCCGTTGTCTGTTGTTGCTGAAACTTTGCAGTGAAAGCTCTCAGACCTTAGTCAGATCCGTGTGTGTTTGCTCCGGCAGGACCCCGGGGATTCACACTTAGATTAGGAAAAACATACCATTGTATATTGATTTTCTGTGTATGACTCTTTGCCTGAACCTTTGATTATTCTCTCTGCCTCTCGATTCTGTACCTTGCCAATCTGATCTGCTGCCGACCTCGGCCCGACCTCCACTCTGATCTTCTCTGCTGATTCTGTACTTTCGCCCATCTGATCTTTTACCGACCTCGGCCTGTTTTCTTACTACGATTTTGTCTGACGATTATGTACCGCTGCTAACCGACCTGTTACCGACTTTGCTTGTACGACCACTCTCTGGTTAGTGATAGTCCCAGCCACCTAAGGACTATTACTAAAGGAGTACTCCTAGTATTACTGTGCATTAATACATGTGTGATCACACTCTGAATAAAGTACTGACTACTGTTCTGATAGCGCACGTTCTGATCATCAGATACGCCACTGATCATTACAGAAGCACAGCGGTCATGTTTCATAGCCATAATAACATACAATCGTATAGATCTGAGTTTTTCACTTTGTCTAATGTGTCATATAAACTGAAGAACAAATATAGACCACTAGGTCTTAATAAAAGACAGAACCTGTTGTACTCCCTCCCTACCCCCCTCCCCCTTCCCCTTCCTATAGTCATCTCTGGTTATTAACAAGCATCAATATCACCGTATTTCTAATTTTCCCAATATACCTGATATCTTTTCCATCAAATACCATTTGGTGTCTGTAAAAGGGGTCATGACAGGGGCGTAGCAATAGGGGGTGCAGAAATAGCAACCGCATCGGGGCCCTTGGGCCAGAGGGGCCCCCAAAGGGCCATCTCTCAACTGCAGTATTACCTCTCTATTGGTCCTGTGCTCATAATAATCACTTGTATAGATACTTTGAATAGTGGTAATTATTAACACACTGTTCCTCACCCCCTTCTTGCACCTCTGACACTGTAGTTGCCATTGGCAGGTTTTGGTGCGCCGTATCAATTGTTATGTACAGAGTGCTTGGGGGTCCCGTTGTAAAACTTGCATCGGGGCCCACAGCTCCTTAGCTACGCCACTGGGTCATTACCTCATCTGTCTCTTTCTTAGAAAAGGTCAGCAAAATAAAGTATTTCCCGGTTTTAAAAAAAAACTTTTGGTTTTCTTGTCCTTATATATCAAGGCCTCCAGTTTGTCCTGTCTAAAGAGATGGAGTATCTCTTCCTTTACATCCCATAATGAAGGAGCACTAGAATAAATCCACTTATTAACCACTTCACAACTGAGGGGTTTTACCCCTTCAGCATCCGAGCAATTTTCACCTTTCAGCGCTCCTTCCATTCATTCGCCTATAACTTTATCATTACTTATCACAATGAAATGATCTATATCTTGATTTTTTCGCCACCAATTAGGCTTTCTTTAGGTGGGACATTATGCCAAGAATTATTTTTTTCTAAATGTGTTTTAATGGGAAAATAGTAAAACATTTGGAAAAAAAAATCATTATTTTTCAGTTTGCGGCCATTATAGTTTTTAAATAATGCATGCTACCATAATTACAATCCATGTAACTTATTTGCCGATTTGTCCCGGTTATTACACCATTTAAATTATGTCCCTAGTACAATGTTTGGTGCCAATATTTTATTTGTAAATAAAGGTGCATTTTTTTCAGTGTTGCATCCATCCCTAATTACAAGCCCACAGTTTACAAAGTAACAGTGTTATACCCTCTTGATCTAAATATTTAAAGATTTCAGTCCCTTAGGTAACTATTTATGTTTTGTTTTTTTATTGCAATTTTTATTTATTTTTTTATTACAAAAAAAAATTGGTAACAGTTGGAGAGTATGGGAGTTAATGAGTTAATTTTATATTGTAAAATAATGTATTTGTATGTGAAAAATGTTTTTTGGTGTAGTTTTACATTTTAGCCACAAGATGGCCACAGTAATTTTTTGTAAATGCATCCTGCAAGTGTAGGAAGTACGCTTGCAGGAGGTTCAGGGGGGCTGGGAAACTGATTGTTTTTCACAACGATCACGCTGCTTCTCATAGAAGCAGCAGATCATTGCTTGGGGGCAGAGATCAACGAACGGGAATGGTTATTCCCGTTCATTGATCTCTGGATGAGCAGGCGGCGGCGTGCACGATCGCGGTAGCGCGCGCACGTGCGAGCGGGAGCGCGGACAGCGGCGGCGGTAGCGGCGGGAGGTGCGTATATTTACTTTCCGGGCGGGGAACTGAAATCCAAAGGAAGATATACTGTACCCGGGGGGCAAAGTGGTTAAATATAACTTTACTAGCTGGCAATATTATGAGATGTGCTAATTTACTGGGAGAATTGGGAATCTTTTGTTGCGTATTTGAAGTTGTCGGTTTTGGAGAAACAAAATGAAAATCAAACCTTTTTATTGTTCCATGGGCACCATTTCTTTCACCGATCCAGCGATGGGACCCCTCACTTGGACCTTGTCAAAGAGTGTGTACGGCCATGCTCCCATCCATAAATGAGTGCAGCTGCACCGTGAAGCTGGAGCTGCTCTGCCTCGGCAGAAAAAGCCTCCAGGGAGGTCCAGCATCCAGCGGTGGTCTGGAGGAGGACATTGGAAGCCTCTGGAGCTGGGGGCAGGTATCTTTTTGGCTGTAAGATCCATAAATGCCACATATTTTAAAATGTAATTCTGTGAGAGCCATACAATAGGTTTCAAACTGGCACAGTGTGCATGCGCAGCAGAGGGCTCACTTCCCTGTTGCCATGGTGATGTGCATACAGTTGATCCTCTGGGCAGCGGAAGTGTCGGACCCGCTTCTCTTGGGTTTCAGTAATATCAGCAATTTCCCTGAAAGCCAGACAGGAGAAATACTGATTAACAGCTTGTACAATTAGCTAGCTGATTTGGGGGTTGATTTACTTTGTAGGACGAGATCCCCGCACTTTGGCCCAATAGGCTGCCTGTCAAGTGACAGGCAGCCTATTGGACCAATAAAAGTGCAGGGATCTCATCCTAAAAAGTCACTTTGACGTGACAGGATCCAGGGTGGGACAATTGGAATGGCCATTATTTTTGGGGGGAGTGTGAGTAAGTTAGTAGTGCATGGTGCAGTAGTAATTTTACTTGCGCTGCTTGAGCAGTGTAGCTTAGTGATAGTGAATCAACCCCTACTGATTTGTCTGTGGGCCAGATGTAGCCATCAAAAAAGCCACACGTGGCTCCTGAGCCATAGGATCCCTACCCCTGATCTGGAGGATACAGAGGCCTCCCTCTACCAAGGTAAATATCTGATTTTTATATTTAGAGTTTTCATTGTATTCCCACTGTAAAAAAAAAAAAAAATTCTGAAAATTGCTTTTTTTTTAAAGGATACCTTAACCCAAATGAAAATTTGGGCTAAGTTCCTCTCGTTCTCATCGGCGTCCTCCGTTACTGTGTATCAACTTTCCAAAGCTACGTCCAGGGCGGGAGGGTTCGGTGAAGACTGCACAGGCGCTGTCCGGGGATGCACGTCCTTGATCGCGCGCCCGCACGCACACTATGTCACAACTACGCAGTGCGCGTGCGCAGAGTGCTCCCAGTCACGGTGCGTGCAATCAAGGACGTGAGTCACGGGGCAGCACCTGCACAGTCTTTGCCATCCCTCCTGATCAGGAGGGGGAAGACACCGAGAGCCCAATATAGTGCAGTATGTTATGTCAAAAAGGAGGGAAATAGTATAATGAGATTTATACTCACAAACACGGGTTACCCTCCAGGTAACCACTGTATAGGCAGGTGGGGAGATTAGCCTGTCCCCACTCAGGTATAAGAAGTCGCTCTCTGTAGTTTAGAAGAAAAAGGGGCCAAGTCCCCTCCACCAGGGGTGGACAATTTTGTGTAACAAAGGTACAGAGGCGCCAGTAGTATAAAAAACAGATAAAATTCTTAAAAACGGGAGGTGATGGGTGGATTTGCCTCTCCTAACATAAACACAAGAATGATGTTGATTTTTCAACAAAAAATGTTTAATCATACACTCCAATAGTTTGCAACGCGTTTCGCGGGTTCAACCCACTTCATCAGGCTATGGAACGGAGTATAACACTATAAAAAAGACGAAAGAGAAAATATAACCGCTAAGCACCCCAATACAATACGATCATGGTAAAAATTAATAATAGTTAAAGGCTCATTAAAAGCTCATTAAAACAGGGTTTCCAAAATCTTTGTTCCATTAAAACAACACCATGCTCAAGAAAACATATACATATATATATATATATATACATATATATATGGACAGAACTTGGCTTATTAAATTAATAGTTGTTCCATTCAAACAACACCATGCTCAAAAGTTAGACTGAAAGAGACAGAATATGGTTCACTAAAAACACCACAAATGGACCTGGGTCTGTGGTTTAAACATACAAGAAATAGATTATTACTGGTAGTAGATAAAACACATGCAGTCGTACCTATTTGAAAATTTAAATATAACTCTAGAGGGGGTGGGAAGCATCAAAGTATCAGAGTAATTTGGCCAAAGTTCTTACCTTGTATGTAGGATTCACCTCACCCACAATCAATAGAACCACACCCCCAGAGAGCACTCCCAGATTCATCACCCAATTTAGTGCCCAACACAAACAAATCAGACATATTCTCAATAATAGGTGGGAAATCTTATTACAAGATCCCTTCCTTCAACCACTTTTATCCACAACCCCAGCATTAACGTTCCAACGAGCACCAAATTTAAAAAATATACTGGCCCGCAGTCGTCTACACACCAAACCCACAATAGAACCAACATCCAACCAATCAAAATCACCAGAAAAAAGTGCCAAGCCTGCCATTTCATTAACAATACAGATAGTTTCACTTCCAACTCAACCAAACTCACATACCCCATTAATAGCCACATTAATTGTGCATCAAGAAATGTGATCTATCTTATCTCATGCCCCTGTGGATCCCAATATGTGGGTCGAACCACACAATTTGTGCGCGAGAGGGTCGGACAGCACAAAAGAAATATCATCAAAAACTATCCACTGCACAGTCTATCACGACACTTCACCACTCACCATCACGGCAATCCCGACCTATTCACGATCACTTTAATCGAACAAGTTTCCAATGCCTGCCGGGAGATCTTTGAGACTTTAAAAAAAAGAGAGATGTACTGGATACAAATTCTAAAAACCTTAACTCCAGCTGGCTTGAATGAACAGCTGTAGAAGATTTACTAACAACTATTACAGCATATTTTAATGGTCCTCTCTTTTATCCCTGCTTATCATGTGTGCGGCACCTGTATACTATATACTATAGATAAAAAAAATTCTTGTTCTCGTACAACTATACATGTGTGTGTATATAAAGATGACTGACATATGTGTAATGCCAGCCCACATGATTAGATGACATATATATTGGTTGATACTTTTAATGTTTTTTATTTTTGTATCTTATTATATGGATGTTTACATAAATAATTTTTTCATGTTGCGATGAAACGTTTAGACTATATTGTATATTAACATGTATAAGAAATATCTTGTTTGATGTCATATCACTTATATGATTTTTATATGTATGATCAATTTTTCTATATACAGATTGACACAAATATATAGATGCATATCACTGTGGCAACCAGTGAACTTGTACCCCGGATCGCTATATGTATGTATACATCCCTTTGCAATTCTCTACACCCATGAATGTATATACATGTATATTCCCCCCTTGTATATATAAAACCAATTCGCCCGTTTTTTGCCAATATACAAACTAAATTATGCTATAGGCGCATAGCGCTGTGTGAAATGGGCACACTGGCCCCTAGTTAAGATGGCCAATAGACCGCTTCCGGCGGACATTGATGCAGCCTAGAATGGATGGATAAGCCTTCCTGCAATAAAAATGACTTCCGTAACACCTTCTGTCGATACGCGCATGCGCATAAACTAACGCGTCTACCCACACGTGTGCGTTCCAACAGACGCATCCGCCTAACAATTCTACCCCTTCCTGTTCGCATACGTATGCGTTCCAACGGACGCATCCGTTCTACCATCCTGCCCCTTTCATTTTTCTGACGGCCAATAGAAGCACAGAACAGGGCAACGTCATTGAACGTGCGCCCTTGCCCGGCGCCCCATGATAACATCAGACGGAGCAGCAGCTCCGATAGGACAATTGGAACTAATAATTCAATTACTGATACTATATTAGTAGTAGGAGACGTCCGCTCGGCCAAGAGGCGCTAAGCTGACGGATCCTACATACAAGGTAAGAACTTTGGCCAAATTACTCTGATACTTTGATGCTTCCCACCCCCTCTAGAGTTATATTTAAATTTTCAAATGGGTACGACTGCATGTGTTTTATCTACTACCAGTAATAATCTATTTCTTGTATGTTTAAACCACAGACCCAGGTCCATTTGTGGTGTTTTTAGTGAACCATATTCTGTCTCTTTCAATCTAACTTTTGAGCATGGTGTTGTTTCAATGGAACAACTATTAATTTAATAAGCCAAGTTCTGTCCATATATATATGTATATATATATATATATATGTATATCTTTTCTTGAGCATGGTGTTGTTTTAATGGAACAAAGATTTTGGAAACCCTGTTTTAATGAGCTTTTAATGAGCCTTTAACTATTATTAATTTTTACCATGATCGTATTGTATTGGGGTGCTTAGCGGTTATATTTTCTCTTTCGTCTTTTTTATAGTGTTATACTCCGTTCCATAGCTTGATGAAGTGGGTTGAACCCGCGAAACGCGTTGCAAACTATTGGAGTGTATGATTAAAAAATTTTTGTTGAAAAATCAACATCTTTCTTGTGTTTATGTTAGGAGAGGCGAATCCACCCATCACCTCCCGTTTTTAAGAATTTTATCTGTTTTTTATACTACTGGCGCCTCTGTACCTTTGTTACTCCTGATCAGGAAGTAGCTTTGGAGGGTCAGTACACAGTAACAGAGGGTGCCGGAGGAGAACAGGGGGAGCGGTGGGCATGAGAAGAGCACACTACACATGACTGCTTCCCCCATTTTTTAAATTTTGTTTGGGCTAGGGTATACTTTAATGCTCAAGCAAAAGAAGAACAGTTTGCAGCAGCCCCTACATCTGAGCAGTCACATGGCAAAGCATTTATAATTACAGTTTGAGATCTACATCTCCTCAGATGGGAAATTGTTTTACAAGTTTCAAGGTACCACCATGGGTACCACTTTAGCTCCAGCTTAAAGTATACCTGAGACAGGGGTGGGAGGAATTCATACATACCTGAGGCTTCCTCCAGCCCCATTCAGACATTTGACTCCCTTGCCATGTTCCTGGGCTTTCTTGATTTGTTGCTAGTGTCGTGCAATTTTTCTCATCAGGGTCAGTCTACATCATCAAGAAAAGGCATTCATGTCTGAAAGGAATAAGTAATGCCATAAGTAGCAAATATATAAACTTCACTGAGGAGCCAATATTATAAAAAACAATTAAAACAGCATGCAAGCTGTGGGGGATTACATGGAGCAATACAATTACAATCAGATACATGTTCCAGTGATGTAACAATAGGGACTGCAGCCCCTGCACTCATGGGGGAGGCAGGGCCCCTCTGGGGCCTGCTCGGGCCGTTTTTGGGGGCAGGAGGGGTAGCAGCATGAGCGGAGAGCGTGGCCACACATCGGTGGGGAGGGGGGGAAGCCCCTTCCTCCCCTCACCTCGGGCTACCCTCAGCGCTCCCCTCCAGCATCAATCAGGGGCAGCAGGTGGCGGGCAGGAACACATACCTCCATCCACGTGCTGGAGGTTCCACTCTCTAAGTGCCTCACGCTACTTCCTGTTTAAACAGGAAGTAACTTGAGGCACTTAGAGATTTGGACCTCTGCGGAACTTCGAGTGGGGCCCGGTGATTTCTAGTTACACTCCTGACATGCCCAATAAATTATCACAATTGGGTACAATCCTCTATCTCAACCTTATCTACATGCAGTAAGAACCTCAGTAGCACTTGTATTTCTCTATATAAAGAGTCTGTCTGCACACACCAATACCCTTCTGCAAGGATACCAAAAATAATCACTGTGCAGGCAAGAAAAGAGCAGACAAGTGGGGAGAAGAAATAAAAGATAAAGTGCTACCCAAGTGGGAGAGAAAGGTCGCTCCTATGCCCCCACATTCTCCCTCATGCATTCTGCGGCAAGCCGCTTCTCCGGAGGTGGCCTCTGGAGTGACCTGGAATGACCCAGGTATGTATGAATTTTCTCTCCACCCCTGTCTCAGGTTTCCTTCAACTACTTGAGGACCACGGGCTTAAACCTCCCTAAAGACCAGGCCTTTTTTTACAAAATGGCCACTGCAGCTTTAAGGCCTTGCTGCAGGGCCGCACAACTCAGCACAAAAGTGACCCCCCCCCCCTTTTCTGCCCACTAACAGAGCTCTCTGTTTGGTGGGTGAGGATCGCTCCCAGGATGTTTATTTGATTTTTTACAAATGTTTTTAATATTTTTTTAATAAATGTCTGCATTTTGTTTTCATTTTCCAGATCTCCCTCCCTGCCCCCACCAGCCAATCACTGTGATTGGCTGTCATAGGCTTCATCCTATTACAGCGGATCACCCCCGAGCCTGCCAGAGTGACAGCTGTGTCACATGGCTGTCCCCAGTACAGCTCTGCCTTAGATTGCATCACTGTACTATGTAAATAGACATTAGTTTTGCCATCTAACAGTCTCCTAGCGGCGATCGAAACTGGGAGTCTGATGGCGGAGCGGAGCTCCGTCATCCAAGCGGAGATGCGTGCGCATCAGCGCATGCGATCTTCTGCAAAACACATCCCCAGGACTTTACACCAATCGTTGTTAGGCGGTCCTGGGGGAGCCATCGTGTTCACGTCCCATCGGCGTGACGCGGTCCTGTAGTGGTTAAAGTGGTCTGAAAGTCAGCATTTCTACTTTGCTCTAAAAGATTCCTCACAGCTTGAAAGCTACTATTCCAGAGAAAATTCTAGCACAACATCACTGAAATGGTTAAACAAAGCACTTTCTCCTGCTATTCAGCTTCAAATCCGCATCCAAACTGGAGATGACAGTATCTTTTTTTACTTGTTAAACACAAATATATCAACTCTGGAATGTAAACAAACAAACAATCTCTCTGAGAAACTGTCTCTCTGCTTCAGGCACACACACAGTGTTCAGAATAGCTCATTAGAAGATTTTAATATATAATAAAAAGCAGTTATAATAAAAAAAGAATAAAATGCAATGGCAGTTTTCAGGACAAGAAAAACGACACTTTGGAAACTTGTAATTTGTAAACAGACAATTTTAGGTGTGCACAAAATCAAATATGATAACTGTATGAGTAATAAAAAGTAGGAAAACACATTTTTATTGAATGTTATGTCAGAGTTTCAGACAACTTTAAATAAAATTGTCTATTTTTTATTTACTTTTCTCTCCCCCAGTAACAAATCAGCGTGATCCTCTCTCATGGGCCTCAGCCTAGGGCAGGGGATAGCAATCGGAGCCTCCCCA
This sequence comes from Hyperolius riggenbachi, assembly GCF_040937935.1. Classification (NCBI taxonomy): domain Eukaryota; kingdom Metazoa; phylum Chordata; class Amphibia; order Anura; family Hyperoliidae; genus Hyperolius; species Hyperolius riggenbachi. The sequence goes on from NC_090646.1 coordinate 654,087,162, forward strand.
GGGGACAGACGAGTATCACGGCTGTCCCCAGTACAGTGCTGCTGTAGATCACAGCACTGTACAGTGTAAATAGATGGCGAAACTGTCTAACTATCTCATAGCGGCCGCTGGGACACTGATGGCGGAGCTACGCTCCGTCATTCAAGCGGGGATGCACGTGCGACCCCCTGCAATCTCCGCCTCCAGGACTTGACGCCAATTGGCGTTAGGCGGTCCTGGGGATCCACCTTGTTCATGCCAATTCGCGTTAGATGGACTTTAGGGCGTTAAAGCACACCTGAAATCAAAATAAAATTATGAGATGATAAATTTTATGTGTTTTACTAAAGTTAAATATAACATAGAGCCTAGTCTCATGTTTTTATGTTCAGTTTAAGGGATTCATTTTAAGAATTAATTTGAAACAGCAGCCATAATAAACCTGCCTTGCTGAGCTAAAAAAAACAGATGCAATGGCCCTATGGACTCTAGCGCTAAAACCATATCACACAAGCCTTTTCTCACACAGATTGGCTTAAATTTACTTTTCTGGAGGCACACTGAATTGAACAAGCGGTTTGACAATCTCATTTGCATAGAGATTGTCAAAACTCTAGTTTTCTAACACTTGCGGCATTGGAAAATAGTGATAATCGTAATCAGCTAATTCCGATTCGGCAAAATTTCACGTACATTTTCGCAATTACGCCTATACGTAATTATAATTTGTAATTTCAATTGATTTTATACAGACATTCTTAATTTTGCTTAAAATGTTCACACAATTTTCGCATAATTTAATTAATAATTAATGTAATACCGACTTTGGCAGTCAATAGCAAAGACCCTATACATGCTATTGACAGCAAAATTGCTACATAATATTTACTATAAGAAAATCGATTTTAAAAATGCAAAGAAAAAATGTTTTTTAAACTCAGAAAAATGACAGTTTAAAAACCATTTTTCTTTACATTTTTAAAATCATTTTTTCAAAAACTACTTGTACCCAATATTCTCCTTAAGATATGTATCAATTTTGGTAGCAATAGCATGTATGGGGAATTTGCTATTCACCGCTAAAGTCGGCACAACATTATGCATGTATGCAAAATTATGAAATATTACTATTACGTGCGAAAATCATTACGATTTTCTCTGAAATTTCTCATTATGATTACAATGTATAATTGCAAATTTCAATGCGAACTTTCGCATATGCAAAATTTCGGCCCACCACTGCTGGAAAGTGGAAAACAGAATGGCACTTCAGAAAATTCCTTAAAAGGGTTAGTACTACATGTACCTATGGTTGTCTCATCATGTTACATTTCAGTTCAGGTATGCTTTAAGCTAATCTGTTCAGATATGAGGGGCACATAAGAAGATACTAACCCACATTTCAGATTGCGATCTATTGGCTTAAATGTGCCGCAATCCCCTAAGCCAGGGGTCTCAAACTCAATTTACCTGGGGGCCGCAGGAGGCAAAGTCAGGATGAGGCTGGGCCACATAAGGAATTTCACAATCGCGGCGCATTGCCGCCTCTGCCCGCCCCTCACTCTTCCTATACAGAGAGGGGCGGGGAGAGGCGGCGATTGACGTCAGGAGGGGCAGAGCTGAAGCTGAAAGCTCTGCCCCTTCCAGGAAATGCCGGTGGATAGTCCCCCGGGCGATTTGGGGGCTCTCCAGCCCTTGTTTAGCGGCGGGGATGCGGCGGATTACTTGGGAGCACTGAAGCGAACTATAAGGAAGCTTTTGCTGGTGAGGGCCACAAAATATTGTATCGAGGGCCGCAAGTTTGAGACCCCTGCCCTAAGCAGAAGGTAAGCAGCAGTGGTATACAAAAAATGTGAGCCATTAACTTGCATAGGGAAACTGTATGTGCATGCTCATTTACCTATACATTGATGGGACTCCAAGATGTCAACCTGTGAACATTCATCAAATGACTGTATCCTGGGTATGCAGAGCAAAGCAACAATTTTACTATCCAGACTAGGGATGGTCGTAGTCAGCCAACTTCGCTACACTGGAACTACGCGTAGTTCTGCGCAATTACGCTTCGCAAACTACGGCTACGAAATCAGAAACTTCACTACGTTTGCATTTCGTAGACTACGCGTTAAAATACAAAGCTTCGCATAGTGTGAAGAGTAGTTTATGCGGATGCTTATGCCCTTATGCGGAACATTTTTTGCAATAATCCGCTAACTATGCGCATGGGTGAACTAATATGAGCGTACATTCCACCTTCCAATGCGGAATTGTATAGTATAATTGTATAGAAGGGCAATAATATTTCTGTGCATTCGCGCAATGATCCGTATAGACGCAGTTACCGCATGCGTAGTTGACTTCGCAATACATATGTTACCAAGCGTAGCGGGCAAAGCTTCGCATAGCGGGACTACGACTACGCGGAAATACGTACGCAAAGTTTTTAAACTTCGTCTATGAACTGCGTAGTTGTAGACTACGATGCGTAGATTCGCACTGGCGTAATTTACGAGCAACCCTGATCCAGACTTCTGAAATGGGGATTGTGACATCCGAAAACAAAACAATTTTTTTTCCTCACCCGGTCTGGATGCCCCCCCCCCCCCTTCCCCGTTGCTCTGGGAAAGGCTTGCTCAGTGGCACAGGAAGAACAAAAGTACCTCTCAGGCCACACTATGAGGCTCCTCCCACCCACAGGTGACACAATCTTTTATCTGCCTTTGAAAACTGCCATGGCCCGTTTTCAGAAAGAGGGCGTGGCTTACTAGCAAATCCTTCATTTTATGGCACAAGTGGGCAGTTTTTAGACATTTTTTCCTGCTATTCTGTTACAACTAGGGATGCTTATTTGGATTTTGCGGAAGTGAAATTTCCAAATTTCCGATCGCAAATCTGAATTTCCGATCAGAACTTGGAAATTGGAAAGCGAAGCTCAGAAATCGGAAACTCAAAAGCATTGGACCAATCAGAGTGCAGAAACAACTCAGAAGTATCTGGCCAATCAGAAAATGCAAACAATTACAAAAAAAGAAACCCCACTACTAGGAAATCCGATCTCGAAAATCAGATTTCTGTGGAAATACCGCATTACCGCAACTCGGTTATTTTAGCGTAGTCACAGAAATTGGAACCATTGGACCAATCAGAGAATGCAGAGTCAACTCGGAAGTATTTGGCCAATCAGAGAATGCAAAATATGACCAAAAAAACACTACTCGGAAATCAGAAACAGATCGGAAATCCACTAAATCGGTAATCGGCATTGACAGAAATTGGAATTTCTGCAGAATCGGCATTTCCGACCATCCCTAGTTATAACTTCTGCTGCCTGTTATGATAGTGTGCATGGGCGTCCGCAGGAAATTCTCCAGGGGGGGGCAAAGAAAAAACTAGGCGAAGCCGCGCCGAAAAATGGGCGTGGCCATATACTAGGATGTGGGCGTGGTCTTGGGAGGAGCCAAATTTACATGAACTTCGCAATGGTGGGACAGTAGGCTAGGAGTATGTAGGGATTAGCCTGCGCAGTAAGCCGCGTACAACGTGGGCTTGATTGACAGTGGCGGTTAGGGCAGGTGCAGCGCGGACGACCTCTGGGTCGGCTTCCGCACCGAGTACGGAGACCGGGACGGCGGCGGGGAGCAGAGCGGTCGGAATGGGACTGTCTGCTGCAAGGGGCTGGAGAAAGCCCCAGGTGAGTAAAGCTCATTTTTCATTTTTTAGCTGATAGCTCCTTTAAGGATATGCCACAGCCACATGGAAACAGCATAATAACCTGTAACCAAAACCATTTGTTGCAGCGGATACAAATCCTAAAATCTCCAGTGTTTCTAATTCCTGATTCATGGAAGCAGACATTAACAATCTGTGCTTACAAATTAACTTTTCTGCCATCCATGCCATGGCATTCAGGTGACACAGGGGAGAGATCAAATTAAAACTTGTGATTAGATCCAAATTAGGTGGAATTAAACAGGGTTAAACTCTAAATACATACAGGGTGCATTTCTCTGTTTTCCTTCGGTCTTGTGCAAGAGTTCAGGTCCACTTAAGGAGGCACTCCACAGGCTGGAACTTGCATTCACTTTTTAATAGCAATACATTGTTATTGAAAAAGTGAACGCAAGTTCCAGCCTGTGGAGTGTGGAGCAGGTGTGGTGAACATACTTGGAGGTAGCATTTTGTCACTTCAAGAAAGGAAACCTGTGTCAACCCCCCTCCCCTCGTGCCTCCTATGAAAATAATCGTACTGCGGCAGCGGGTCACCATTACGCAATCGTACTGCGGCAGTGGGTCACCATTACGCAATCGTACTGCGGCAGCGGGTCACCATTACGCAATCGTACTGAGGCAGCAGGTCACCATTACGCACTCGTACTGAGGCAGCGGGTCACCATTACGCACTCGTACTGAGGCAGCGGGTCACCATTACGCACTCGTACTGAGGCAGCCGGTCACCATTAAGCAATCGTACTGAGGCAGCGGGTCACCATTAAGCAATCGTACTGAGGCAGCGGGTCACCATTACGCACTTGTACTGAGGCAGCGGGTCACCATTACGCAATCGTACTGCGGCAGCGTGTCACCATTAAGCAATCGTACTGAGGCAGCGGGTCACCATTACGCAATTGTACTGAGGCAGCGGGTCACCATTAACCAATCGAACTGAGGCAGCGGGTCACCATTAAGCAAGCAATTGTACTGCGGCAGCGTGTCACCATTACGCAATCGTACTGCGGCAGTCTCTCTCACACTTCCAGAAACTGTCTGCAACAGACACAACTTGCCAGGTAGGAGAGGGCAATGGTGTGGACTGGACTCAGGCCTAGTGGGGTCTGGCACTACCAAATGGTGGGGACAGTAACACTGACTGACACCCCAGCGGGGTGTCACACTATGAGGGTCACTCACACAAATAACAGGCAAAGAAACCAACTTACATAATCACCCTCAGGAACAGCCTGTCGCTCAGCTCACTCTCCAATGCCACCATGTGTGTGCTGTGCAGCTTGACCAGACCACCTAAAACTGGATAAGGCTGGTCTGGAAATTTCTAGAACACTGACTGCACCAATGTTAAAATGGGGAGGGGGGGAGTCTGGGCAGAACTTACCACAGCAGTAGGTACACGCAGACAGTTCCACTCTACTCCGCCCCCACCCCCCCAACAGTTGCAGGTGGACCGACTCATTTTTCAGTCTGCAGAGCAGAAAGTCCCTCCTCCTCCCTCAGCTCCCCCTGACCATGCCCGCCTCCTTGCTGACATATGTCTGTGGGCTGGGCTCTGGCCGCATGATCCCCCTCTCCGAGAGAGTGGTGTTTGTGTGTGACTGACTGACGTCACGTCAGATTCAGTCACTCGGTCGGGACTCACTGGAGCAGGCAGGAGGAGGAGGAGCAGAGCGGCCAGCCTAGCATCAGATCGTGCTGCGGATGCAGGCGGCTGCTGCCCTGCTCCTGACATCATGATGACCACCTCCTCCAGGCTCCACCACGTGACTCTCCACCATGCCGTTGCCATGCCTCCCACCCGTCTCCCGCAATCGGCTATCTATCGCCGATCATTAGCCAGCCGCCCGCCCGCCCGGTGCCCAGCTGCAGCCCAGCCTGCTGCCTGAGTCAGAGTGGGAGAGAGAGACTCAAGGCAGCGCAGCAGCAGCAGCCGGATTGTCAGCTTGGTGGCCGGCGGCCTCATACTTCCGGGTTCGGCAATCTAGGGGGGGGCCGCAGCTGGCTAGGGGAGGGCGAATGCCCTATTTTGCCAGACGTGCGGACGCCCATGATAGTGTGGTTTTTATATTTACACCGGAGGTCCGCTTTAGAAAAATTAAAGAAAACTAGTTTAACCACTTCTTCTGAGGCCCATCAGTTGCTTCACTGCGATTCAGGGTCAGAAATGTATAAGCTTTGAATGTCTTATTTTACTCTGGAGGAAAAATGTTTATTTGCTGCTTATCATGGATGTCAAGAGCACCAACAATTCAGATGATTTTTTTCCACTAGCAGGATGTTCCCACTCAAATGAGATAAGGTCAAGTTCCTGTAACATCAACTGAGCTGATCTTTTCTCCTGCTTGGCAGATTCTCTGCAAACTTGTGCACTGTTCTCCACCTCACTCCATCACGGCTATGGTGGACATACCTTAAAGAGAACCCGAGGTGGGGTTCTGACAATGCAATCCACATACAGAGGCTGGGTCTGCCTATAATGCCCAGCCTCTGTTGCTATTTCAATCCCCCCTAAGCCCCCCCCCCCCCCCCCCCTGCGCTCTGTGATCACCCATAAATCACAGCCGCACTGCCGGCCCACATATAGAATAGCAGTGCTGGCATCACCCATCTACATGGATCCAATTGGACTGCAGGTTGTCAGCTGGGCATGCTTTACTGTCTGTAGCAAAGATGTTCAATGGGTGCTTCTCCTCCGGAGGAGTTCTCCTCTGTGTTGCAGGACATACTATCTGCACATGCTGTGTTGCATGACATACTATCGGCACATAATGTGTTGGGGGGCATACTATCTGCACATGCTGTGTTGCAGGACATACTATCTGCACATGCTGTGTTGCAGGACATACTATCTGCACATGCTGTGTTGGGGGGGGGGGGGGGGGCATACTATCTGCACATGCTGTGTTGGGGGGCATACTATCTGCACATGCTGTGTTGAGGGGCATACTATCTGCACATGCTGTGTTGGGGGGCATACTATCTGCACATGCTGTGTTGCAGGACATACTATCTGCACATGCTGTGTTGGGGGGGCATACTATCTGCACATGCTGTGTTGCAGGACATACTATCTGCACATGCTGTGTTGGGGGGGCATACTATCTGCACATGCTGTGTTGCAGGACATACTACCTGCACATGCTGTGTTGGGGGGCATACTATCTGCACATGCTGTGTTGCAGGACATACTATCTGCACATGCTGTGTTGGGGGTCATACTATCGGATTTGGTTAAATGGGAGACATAATGGCTGCACATGTTAACAGGTAATAGTTTACACTACCTAGGCTCAATGTAATGTTATTTACATTTTATGTATACTCCGGCCCCCCAGCAGTCTGAAGTATGTTGACCTGGCCCTTGACCGAAAAAGTTTGGGGACCCCTGCCCTACAGTATGCAGGTGGGTGCCGGAGCATAGAGATGAGGAAACTTAAGGAACCTGTCTGTACACTTTATGTCATATGGATGCCTCCATCAAAAACTCATGCTGGTGTTTTTGTCTTTTTTTTTTCTTTTCTGAAATTGCTTTCAAATAAATTTCAAGATGCACGAGGGCCTCAAAGGATCCATCAAAGCTCTCCTCAATTAAAATTTCCATTGTTCACCTTGGTTTGATGATCTTTCAGCGAAGCTCACTTGAATGTCATATCGCAGCGCCCTTAGCTCCAAAAATAGAGGGAGAAGAAAGGTCAGGCCTGTCCGTGTAACTCATTATTCAAACCCATGTCCGAGAATCCCAACTTCGCTCTTCCGTTTTGGTCTCAAATCCTGTTCAAAATAAAGAACGAAAGCTAACTTTTGTCAATTCCAGCTAATACGCCTTCTCCCAGACAAATCAAGTGTCTGAAGAGTAAAGCGCCGGCAAGCTGTGCACCAGCTGTCAGAAGGTTCTGATCCTTTAATTAAGCTTAGCGCTCCCTCAGGTAGCCCATTCGTTATAGGGGAGGGGGTTATTAACATTTTGCCTTATTATCCAATCCTTTCCCTTCGCCGGCATCCGAAAAACTCAAGGCCTTAAGAGCAAAGTCAATTAAATGTAAGGCTTGGTGAATCGTGATCTCTGACACCTTCTGCAGACTCTGTTAATTCTCTTCTTACTGGGGAAGTGTGGACACGGGGAATGTGAGAGCGAGCTAAATTCATTGTTATAGGCCGAATAAAGGACACGCCGAGAATTACTTCATTCTTCTAACCTCTACATTATGACCTATTTTAACAATTTTAAAGGGTAGCTAAACTTTCACTGGGGAAAAAAAAACCTTCCAAGGCAACTTCGCGCTTAGCAAGAATTTTACCAAATATCACGTACCTGGCAGTAGAATCAGCAGTGAAGGCACAATTCCTTGCAGCTTTGGCTCCAAACATCTCCAAAGGTGGATACACGGGTGTTCCCAAGGCCAGATTTTCCATAAGGCACTGTAGGCGCACGCCTACAGGCAGGGCCGTTCTAGACTTTTTGCTGCCTGAGGCAAGCTTGTAATTCCCTCGCCCCCCCCCCCCCCTTCCCCGCTTAATTCAATGTTCTTATTCAGCAAGGGAGCATATGCCACAACCTGAGACATGACATGCTGCAGCTTAACACAATAGCACACTGCCTGGCTGTGAGTCTGTCACAAACGTACTGCTCGCCCTCAGCCAGTCGGCCATCCTCCGTTCCTCCTCAGTCAGGACAGCAGTGTCACCTCCTCCCTTCTGCTGTGCAAGTCAAATGAAACACTGCTGCCCTCCTGCCTCCCCCCTCCTCACTCACTGTCAGACTCCTTACATAGCACAACAAGCTGCTTTTACCTCTTTACCTCGCTCTCCTGTCGCTTCTCCTGCTACTCTGACTACATGCTGTTAGTGTATACACACAGTACAAACATCATAACTACATACAGGACCGGATCCCCCATAGCTCGATGGTGGGGGTCACAGGGGCTGTTGTAATGCCCCTGCTGTAGAGGGGAATGGGGGGGGGGTGATGCGTCAATCAAACAGAGTGGTTTCTAGTGGACGAGGTAAGGTGAGTGTAAACAATGCGCTCAGGGGTCGGATGGATGCTGATTCTGTAATGTTATGGGGGTTCGGGGGGCTCCTGTTCACATGCTACATTTTCGTCTGAGGCAGTCTTTATCAACTGCCCTGGTGGAGGGTAAGCTAGCTTGTGTACCTAACTTTACAACTAATTATAAGACAATTTTAGCCTTTATATCTGAGGTGCGGAAAGTGTACAGGCAGGCTGGATTTCCTGCAGAAGACAATTCCTTGCTGTCATCAGTCAGAGAGCTGCCCTATGAGAACCATTTTTGTTTATTAACCTCTTCAGGACCACATGCTTTATCCTCCTAAAGACCAGGATATTTTTTTGTAAAATGGACCACTGCAGCTTTAAAGAGACTCTGTAACGACAAAAAGATCCCCTGGGGGTACTCACCTCGGGTGGGGGAAGCCTCAGGATCCTAATGAGGCTTCCCACGCCGTCCTCTGTCCCACGGAGGTCTCGCTGCAGCCCTCCGAACAGCCGGCGACTGTGCCGACTGTTCAATTCAATATTTACCTTTGCAGGCTCCAGCGGGGGCGCTGTGGCTGCTTTCGCTCCGAAGGAGGCGGAAATACCCGATCTCAGTCGGGTCCGCTCTACTGCGCAGGCGCCGGAGACTTGCGCCTGCGCAGTAGAGCGGACCCGACTGAGATCGGGTATTTCCGCCTCCTTCGGAGCGAAAGCAGCCAGAGCGCCTGCGCAGGAGCCTGCAAAGGTAAATATTACGTCACCGCTGTACGGAGGGCTACAGCGAGACCCCCGAGGGACGGCAGACGGCGTGGGAAGCCTCATTAGGATCCTGAGGCTTCCCCCATCCGAGGTGAGTACCCCCCAGGGGACGTTTTAACGTTACAGATTCTCTTTAAGGCCAAGCTGCAGGGCCGCACAACACAGTACACAAGTGATTCTCTCCCCCCCCCCCTTTCTTCCCCATCAACAGAGCTCTCTGCTGGTGGGGTCTGATCGCTCCCCCAATGTTTATTTTTTTTTAATTGTTTTATGTACTCACCCCTCCCTCTGCCAGCCAATCCCCTCGATCAGCCGATCACCCCTGAGCCTCTGGAGGGGACAGTGACACGGCTGTATACGTATTGCAAAAAGGGTGTGTGCATCAATCACCAAGTGAACCCTTATATACCAGGCTTTGCAGATAAGGCCTAATTAGCTTATTCATGAGACACTGCTCAAGCAAATCTGCATTCACTTTCACATGCCAGGATATGCAGGGTTTTGCCAACTAACTCACCGCAACATTTTTGCCCTGCGGGGGATTAGTTCGCGCAGCAATTAGCACTTATCCAGGATCGCCACGAAGCCCCCCCAGGATTCCAGGAAAAGGGGGGCCAACAGGGCACTTCAAGCACCCTCACTGCTCAGAGAGTCTGCAGCCGCCCCCTGGGGGGGGGAGGTTAAGAAGTGCGGGGCACCCCCCCCCTAAGCGCTGCCACCGCCAGAGAGGGCCGCCCACACCCAACTCCCAAAGGAAAGGACCTACCTTATTTCATATTGCATCCAAGTGCATTATTATGCCAGGCCAAAAGTGCGCGACTTGGGAGCACTACGACAGGGGGGGAGTGAAGCATAGGTCACCCCAAGCCCAGTAAAGCTCAAGGGTGACTCTACAGCTCCACACCCCAATGGGGAAACAGGCTGCAGACAGCCCATGTAAAGAGTTGTCCACAACCTGCCTCCAGAAGAAAGGAACGTTCACCCCTGAGCCTCTGGAGGGGACAGTGACACGGCTGTCCCCAGTACAGCGCTGCTGCAGATCGCACTGTACATGCTAATTGGACAGTCTCCGAGTGGCTCTACTCCACCTACCAAGCAGGAGATATCTCCTGCAAACTGAAGCCCAGGGGCTGCTGCCGCGGCCACGCCCATCAGCGTGACGCGGTCGGCAAGCAGTTAAAGTGAACCTGAGGTGAAAATAAATTATAAATTATAGGTAATTATATGTGTAGTATGGATGATAAATAGAACATTAGTCATATAAAAATTATTCCCAGGGGTTTGGGGGGGAAGGCAGTGGCCGCCACTGGCCCCACATGCAATGCACCAGCAACCACATGGGTCATGAATCCGAAAGAGGAGTCCAGACACAGCAGTGGACACTGGACCGGTAACATATTAATCCAGAGGCACCATTTGTGTGTGTGTGTGTGTGTGGGATATACATGTATATTTTGGGGGACGGGGGCGGTAAGGTGACGAGGCAACGTCGTGAGGCCGATTCATGAAATATTTCATGCTGAATCGGGAATCAGCCTATGGCTGATGGCTGCCGACAGGTTCTCTCTCCAATCAGATTTGATCAGAGAGAAATCTGTCTCTATTGGTCTAACGGTATCTCTAGACGTATGGGTACCTTAACTCCTCCTCATCGCGTGCATGAAAAAAGGGCCTGGCTTGATAACGAAATGGCGTGGGTGGATAACGAAATCTGACGATGGTAAACATCGTTGTCAAACTTTGTTAACGATAAATACCGTAGTTAAAACAGATGGGAAATAATAACGAAAAGATACTGACGTTAAAAATCGTTGCGTAATTCAACAATACAGTTTAACCCAACCCTCCTCTCACACAGAACCCTCCCCTGGTGGTGCCTAAAATGAACCAATCCCCTGGTGACGCTTAACCCTAAATACCCCCCCCCCCCCCCCCAGTGGTGCCTAACCCTTACTCCCCTGGTGTTGCCTAGCCCTAAACCCCCCTGGTGGTGCCTAACCCTAACCACGCCCCTGGTGTGGTGTTGCATAAAAATAACCACTGCCCGGGTGGTGCCTAACCCTAACCTCGCCCTTTGCAGAAACACCCTTTTACACATAGAAACGATAATATCTTTGATAACGTAAAATCTGTACATATAAACAAAATAATATGACAAAAACTATAACTTTGCAAGCTTCTAAAATGATAACTACTTCAAAAACTATAATAAGAAATGGAGACCGAGAGCCCAATATAGTGTAGTATATTATGTAAAATTGAAGAAATATAAAACGTAAGTATCGTACTTACAAACCTGGGTTGCTCTAAGGCAACCACTGTATATGCAGGTGGGGAGATTAGGCCTGACCCCACTCAGGACTAAGATGTCGCTCTCTGTAGACAGAAGAAAGGAGGGTGTGTCACCCTTCCACCAAGGGTGGACAGCTTGATGCGTAAAAATACAGAGCCGCCAATAGGATAAAACTAGATAAAAGATTCAAAACGGTTTAGGTGGCGGTGGTGGACCGTCCACACACAAACAGACCGAAATGCTGTTGATTGAAGAAAAAACAGTTTATTCACATACTCCTACATAAAAGTGCAACGCGTTTCACGGGCAACATCCCGCTTCATCAGGCAATGAATAACCGGAGTATCTCACAGCTCTGAGTCCAACGATAGCTTGGCACCTCTTACCAACCTTACCAACGTTCATGCTGCACAACCTCATTGCAGACAGCAGGATGCAGCAATCCAAGCAGCAGCTCCACCCACCAAACCTGCTACAAACACCATCAGTTCAGGTGCTCCTGATCTGGTATGTGGTAATAGGAATTCCGCGGAATATTACCGAGACTCGGAATATTAAGGCTAATCACAAATCTCGGAAGTATTGTGCCAATTAGAGAATCAGTATTGTACCATGTAAATCGTAATACCATGGAGATGGCCAATCACAAGTCTAGGAAGTATTAGGCCAATACGAGAATTTGGAAGTGTACCGCAGTTGTACGCATAATAGCGGACATTCGCAAAATATAGTGCATTCTTCAATGTCTTTTTAATTACGTAACTGTATGAACAAAAATGTAAAAAAAAAAAAACATCCAGCAAAAATTGGAAAGTCCAAAATCAAAAATTTAGAATTCCGACATTTGTCAGAATGCGCAATTTCATGGGAAGCAGAAATCACCAACTCCAAATTCCAACCATTCTTTATTTTCACTACAGTTGCTCTCTAATATGATTATTATTGCTGCAGCCATTATCATTATTTTCTACTGATGTTTTTTTTTCTTCCAGTAGCCATTGCCTTTTCTCTATTTGACCTTTGTCATGTGACCGTGACCAGTGGGGTCAGGATATGCTCTGCCTCTCTGATTGGTGGGAGATTCATCATGTCAGTGTATGGGAAGCCATAGAGCAGCGTGGTGTAGTGGCGCGTTCTGGCCTCGCTCCAGGCCCTGCGTTGCTCTATGACAAGGTACTTTGTAAGGTATCTCACTTCTATTAGGCTACAACGCATCTGTCATGTTCTCTCCTCTCTCTTATTATGCAGCAATTGGAAGTGACACAGTATAGCTCAGCAATCCAGCCTCACACCATCAAACCTATCCTAGGTGCTGGTTATCCGTATGTTCTGGCATCCGCGCGAATCATGTCATTATCAGACTAGGAATGTGAGTACAATTTTAACAAGTAACCTATAAAGAAAAACTAACCCCCCAAAAAAACAAAAACAAAACAAAAAACTATACAACTAAAGGCAGCCTGCAGTCTGGCTATTACATCCTGTAAAATATGTACTAGATATTTGGAATGTATATTTCAAATATTTCCATATGAATCACTGTACAAAAGAAAAATAGTGAGACCGCCACATAATGCACATTTAATACCTGACTTGTTTATATTACATGGTACACCAGGAACCGAAGGTAAAGGCATCACACGGCCCACCGATAGATTTACGAATAGCTGCACCCACGGTCACAGAGGAATGGGCCTAGGGTGGCTGCTGCCAAAAGGGGGTGGCCAGACAAGAAAGAGGCGTGGCTGCATGTGGAAGAGAGGGCGGCAAATGAAACAGGGAGGCTGCAAACTGAGATAAAAACACAGGGAGCTGCTGTCCGAGGCAGCTGTACGCAAAAAAGAGAGAGGCTGCTGTACAGGGATGTTACACATGGAAGAGGGGGCTGCGCAAGTAAGAGAAGGGACTTCTCTTGGTATGATCAGCACCCACGGCGTCCCAAAAAATTATTATAGGAGTGCTATGATCTTCCGTCCGTCAGTACCACTTGGACGGCAGTCAAAAGCCCCAGGAAAGTGGTCAGCACCTCCAAAAAGTATAAGCTCTTTTACTAAGACATAGCTCTTAATTGAAAGATTCTAAAAATCCATAAAAATTGTAAAAATTGCATGGGGCCGATAACCAGCGACAGCCCGCTGTTTCAGACTTCCGCCTTTCCTCAGGCTTAGTGTGGGACTGACAAGCCTGAGGAAAGGCGGAAGTCTGAAACAGCGGGCTGTCGCTGGTTATCGGCCCCATGCAATTTTTACAATTTTTATGAATTTTTAGAATCTTTCAATTAAGAGCTATGTTTTAGTAAAAGAGCTTATACTTTTTGGAGGTGCTGACCACTTTCCCGGGACAAGTAAGAGAAGGGGGCTGATGGTCAGGGATGTCACATATGGAAGAGGGGGCTGATAGGGATACTTATGTACTGGTCACTGGGACACCCACTAGGCCCAGGGGCATATCTGGGTAATATAAAGCCTATGGCAAACACTGAAATTGCGCCCCCCCCCCTTTAGAGCCCCCTTTCCCTCTAAAAACAGCATCCTTTCTTGAATGCATGCGTTATGGTTGCCTTTGTTTTTTGGCTTGGGATATTGCTAAAGTTACTTTTTTGGAAATATATGTTCTTATTCCCTCTTTCCTCTTTTTTTAACACTGAGCCAAGTGAGCTCTACATAAATAAATTAAGTAGCCATGTTCCCCAAATAACAGAATTAATCTGATCTGAAAACTGAGTCACAGGAGCAGCCATAGCGGTGCAGCACAGGAGCAGCCATAGCGGTGCAGCACAGGGGCAGGCATGGCGCAATTGGTGCTTCGGTGTGCATGGCAGGAGCCATGTCTGCACCCTTCTAGATACGCCTCTGACTAGGCCTTAGGCACCTGTCTATGTTCTCCTGTGGGTCATTCAACCCTGCCTCCTCTGTAGCCTCATCTTTCAACAAAGATTGGAGACTTAGGCAAGACAGCACTTTTTGCCAAGCACTGATGGTCATCTGGCTTTTTTAGTTAGAGTTTTTGGGGGCTAGCATCCACCAGGCCCCTAGATTCTCCCCAGACCCTAGGCAACTGCCTAGAATTGCCTTGTGGATGATCTGGCTCTGCTGCACGGCCCATCGGACTATTTGCAAAACAAAGCGGGCATAATATAGCGCAGACCTGGATTACATTTTCCTCTTCCCTCAGACTTATCTGTAGCTACCATCCTTCCTCCCAGATGCCTCTTTTTGTAATACATAGGAAATCGACAGCTTAGATGTTTATCACCATTTAAGTAATGAATAGACAGTTCGACATTCCTGACGGCGAGTGTGCGTTCGCTGAAAGAGAAAGGAAGGGAAGAAAGAAAGAAAAAAAAAGAATAACCTATTTAAATAAAAAATTGGGAGCCTTTAAAAGCGTACAAAGTCAGTTAAGTGATCATAAAAATGTCGGGGATTTTGAGTGAGCGCTCCACTTTCTGGGCAATATAATTGATGGAAAGGACGAAGCGCGACTCTTTGTCTTCCGCTCTGAAATGTCCCAGAGAATACAAACACTCGCCGTACTGGAGGAGATTGCAGATTTACTTTCTGCAGGACGTTCGGCAAAGGTTAGCTTATTTCCCCGCCGCGTCTCTCCACAGTCACCGGGCCGAAGACACCAAACTTTTTTTAGTGCACATAACTTCTTTTTAAAGAGAACCAGAGACGAAGCACCCTCATGTATTTTATTCCATTTATCAGTGGGAACATGACAGTAAACACCTACCCTGCTTTTAGTTTCTTATCTGCTTAAAGAGACACTGAAGCGAAAAAAATATATATGATATAATGAATTGGTTGTGTACTATGAATAATTACTAGAAGATTAGCAGCAAAGAAAATATTCTCATATTTTTATTTTCAGGTATATAGTGTTTTTTCTAACATTGCATCATTCTCTAATATGTGCAGATTACACAACACTCAGCATTCAAAATGTTTCTTTCAGAGCAGTCTGTGAACTAATGACCTCTCCTCCGGCAGAAAAACAGTTGAGATAATAAAAGGGAGAAAACAGCCCTCTCCACGACTTTGAAAGTCGTAGAGATTAATGGCTTTTTTGTATAGAGATAACAACTGGAATTTCTTAACTCTTCCTGTACTGGAATCAATTAGACTTATGTATCTGATCTTAATGTTTTATTTCTTAGCTGTACTACACATACAAATCATAATAGCATAGGTTTTTTTTCGCTTCAGCGTCTCTTTAATTATTCTATTATCAGCTGTGATAAGAATCCCCAACTGGCTCAGTCTAGGTTTGACCTGGAATCATTATAGCTGAGTCACTCTTCTGTGGAGTCTTTTCAAGCCCAAGCCTGCCCCCTCCTGGCTCAGATTTCCTGCTTTGCATACTGAGAGCTGTGATGACATGGGAGGGGCTGCTCCTGCTGAGAGAGAATCTCTGAAACAGACAAGTCTGGCTGCAATATGATCTGTGTGCTCTCAGCATAGATAATGATGATGACTGCAGTTTCATTCCTATGAGAGACACTTCCTACAGGCAGTTGCACATCATACCAAAATGAAAGCACACAGATGAAAGGCTGCAGCAGCCTAGTCTCATATAGCCTAGACAGCACATCCAGAACAACTCATAACCCGGAAGCAGAAGGGATATAAGCCGACGGCCATATTGGATTTTTCCTGGAGCAATAATAGATAAAAAACACTAAAAAAAGGCACACCAGAGCGGCAAAATTATCAGGTAGAGCATTTATTCTTTACAAGCTATCGACTGATATGTTTATTTTGTGTGAAACGTTCATCTCTAGTTCCCTTTCATCTCTTTTTTTTTCAGGATTTTTCTGGCTTCAATTTATTTTAACATTCACTAATAATATTAAAGAACAAGTGACACCCATGCTAGCCTAGAAATAAAAAGCACATATATAGGTAGATAAATACTAGTTCTTCTTACATAACAGATGTATTGCACTGTCCACGTTATGATTCCTGTGAATTTTATAAAGGAAAAAGCAAAGAATCCTATTCAGTCAAGACAGTTCCCATCTTGGTTACCTTTGAATTAAGCTAATCCTCCTGACATCATTTCCTCCCTCACTCTTTTTTCTCCTCTTGCTAATTGTGTATTCGTTACCCGTCCTCCTCATAGAGTCTTCAGACACTTCAGCATGCAGCAGGGTCTTGTGTACAGTGCTGCTCTGTCCCCAGCCTCTCTACCCCTCCCCAAGTACCGTGTACTGTAGTGATTGAGAAGTCTGCAGAGCCAGTTCTGCCCCATCAGAGGTGGTCAGAGTGAGTAATAAGCTGAGGCTGGGAGCACACTCGTCTGTCAATTTTCTACACACCTAGGGCTTGATTCACTAAGACAAATAGCATGCCTTATCAAAGTTAGCACGCCTTATCAAAGTTAACATGCCTTATCAGAGTAGTATAGCAAACGAATGTCTGAAAATTGGCAATGACGATAGGTCCTTTTGTCCTGCCTTGAGCCCCTGTGGGACCGTAGCGCTCACTATGCTGCTCTGATAAGGCGTGTTAACTTTGATAAGGCGTGCTATTTGTCTTAGTGAATCAAGCCCCATGGGCCCCATGCATGTTTTATCACATAGGCTAATGTAATTGATAGAGAAAATGCCTGCAGTGCTTCACTGCTGTCTGTTTTTTATCTGCATGGGGAAACACATTTGAGTGTGCACTAGACAATTGAATAACATTTTTCTCAGTTTACCTGTGTAGAAGGCGGGGGGGGGGGGGGGGGGGGGGGCATCCCAGTGACTGCTAATTGCACCACTGGTTAGAATGGAGCTCTCTTGAATAAAAGGGAGTGGCTATGATGCCCTTTTGTTTCTGAGCCACGCCCTGAGTGCTGATGGGACGGGACTCTTTGAGGGTGAACTTAAAGCGGAATATAACCCTGCATTTCAACTTTGCTGTAAAACATTATTTACAGCATATTATATGCAACCAGCATTTTTTTTTACTAGACCAGCATTGGAAGGGTTACACACAGAGCTTTAAAGTTCTGTGGAGAGACTTGCAGACGCATAGCTTACATAGATACATTTAAGTAAACAGAATGTAACAAGTGAGGAATGTTATACACTCTTTGGCTGTCCTCCAGCTCCTGCACAGTCAGAGAGAGTGAGTCACATTCCACAGTTGTTACATTCTGTTTAGTTAAATGTATCTATCTAAGCTTCGGATGCGTCTGCAGTTCTCTCCACCGAACTTTAAAACTCTGTGTGTAACCCTTCCAATGCTGGTCTAGTAAAAAATAAAATGCTGGTTGCATATAATATGCTGTAAATAATGTTTTAGAGCAAAGTTGAAATGCAGGGTTATATTCCGCTTTAAGGTAATAAAATTGCTTATTTTTACAATGTTTGCTGACATCTTTAAAGTGGATCCGAGGTGAACTTTTACTCATTGCATATTTGTGTTCCTATCCTATTGTTTATAGGGCGTTCCTCAAGCCAAATACTTTTTGGTTTTTGTTTTAATACTCTAATTCCCTATAAAATAAATAACACCAAGCCCACAGGTTTTCAGAGAGCCTTGGCAGTAGCAAGGGCTCATGGGAGCTCAGTCTGGGCAGGGGGAGGGGGAGGTATTACTAGCCAGAGATTTCAGAGGCAGAGGGGAGGAGGGAGGAGGGGGGATTAGGTTTTTTCACAGGCTGAGTGCTCAAGATGCAGGTAAGCCTGCCTCTGTGTAATGTTTACAAACAACATGGCTGCTGTCATTGTATCACAGGAAGAAATAATCATATTCTATTAAGGCTGTTTGTAGCTAGATTTGCTGTGTAAACTATCTTAACTTTAGATAAGATATATAGACAAGTTACTTGTTATAGTTAGTTTTTCATCTCGGATCCGCGGGTTAATCTCTGTGCAATTACCAGAGGTCAAGTATCCTTGAGGCTGGATTTACACTTAGAGGTGTTGTGTTGCGTCAAGTTGCATCCCATTGAAAAAAAGCATGCTACCACTCAATGCAACGCAACTCCAGGCAACGCATCTAAGTGTGAATCCAGCCTAAAGAGTGATGACAGAAACAAATTAGAAACACATACAAAACTGATGCCAACTGTCAAAAACTGACTGGACACCACTGGACCGTGGACACTTTTTTATATATGAACCCAGCTTGAGGCCTGTAACCCACTACAAATCGCTATCACTAATCGCAATCGCTAGCAATTTGTATGAGCGTTTTGTAAGCAATTTTATGATGAGCGTTTTCTGGCGATTTGCGTAACGATTTTAAAAAGTGTAAGTGTTTTGCCAGCGATTGTGTAGCGATCAGCGTTTTTAATTCTGATTGGTCCTTTCAATTAATTTTAATTTGTTTACAGTGTGCAGTAATTTCAAAACACTAGCAAAATCACTCTGTGCAGGTTGATGAGCGATTACGCCAGCGTTTATATACCGTACTTTACATTGAAGAAATGCTAACGCTAACCGTTAACGCTAAACGCGAAAAATGCTGCATGTCCTGCGTTTTGCACTTTGGTAATCGCAATCGCTCCAGTGGAATTTGGCACATCCATTAACATTAGTTGGACATTTAGGGAAATAGCTAGCGGTTTGAATCGCTCCCTAAACGCTCAGAAAATCGCTCTGGTGGGTTTGAGCCCTTAAAGCAGTAGCATCAGCCATACTATGCCAGGGAAAAAAAACACATATATAAGTAGATAAATACTTGATCTACTTACATAACATGTATTGTACTGTCCCCGTTTTGATTTCAGTGAATGTTATGCTGGATACACACGTTGCGTTTCCGCATCGATGCGGCGTTCGATTCGCGTCGATTCGATTATTTCCAACATGTCCGATTCGCGGTTCGATGTATCATTAGGTCGATTTGTCATACTTTACATGGCATTCGACCTAAAAATAATCGCAATGCGTTCGGAAATGCTCGGAAATAATCGAATCGACGCGAATCGAACGCCGCATCGAACGCGTAAACGCAACGTGTTTATCCAGCATAATATAGTAAATAAAGATAATTCTGTTCCTGGCGGGAACCATGTCTTTTGCCCACAGTTTAGGCTAAATCCAGATGTCATTTCTGCCCTTTACTGATTTTTCTTCTCTCCTCCAATCGCTGCGTAACCTCAGCCTTGCTTGTAAACACAAGTGAGCAGGGATCGAGTTTCAGGTGAGCAGCTAGGCAGGGAAATAAATGGAAGAGGAGGAATATATTATAGATAAAAAGAACCCCCAGCATGCAACTGTTTGGCACTGACTACTAAAGGGCCAGTGCTCCTTAAGTATGTGATAACTTCAAATCATAACAGCAGAAAAAGTTTTGAAAGTTTTGAATGCAGGATTAGCATCTTTATCACTTAATACACTCAGACCAGTTGCTGTTGAAATTTGATTTTTATGGCGACAATCCTGCTTTAAACTGTATTTTGTCTTTTGACTGCCTTCCACCTCCCTCCCTGTCTTTTCAGGTAAACACATGACAACCTTTAGAGATACAGCAGTCAGTGAGCTTCCCTCACAACAGAAACGGTAGCCATTTTTGCTTTAGAATCAGCATTCAGTTGGCACTTACAGAAAAAAAAAAGTAAATCTCCTCTCTAGATTCACCCCTTTGTTTGTCTCTATTGTAATTCCGTTTAAATGTCCAGATAAGAGAATTCCATTGCAAATGCCACACAACAAAGATGCAGAAATCAGCGGAGTTCCACCACTTGCTTCTACCGCCATTGACTTTCATGTTAATCTGTGAGGCCGCGTCGGAGAGAGGAAATCGCTGTCTCAATCAGAGGCACGCGTTATCGCCCGGAGAAGACAATGGAGCTGTTTCCTTCTATGTCGCCATGCTAGATAAAGCCCTCACCGGCAAGCCAAGCTTCCAAATGCCAAACACAACAGAAGAGGGTTTACGCCTCCGAGGCCTAAATATTTAAATGACCGTTAAACATTAATTAATTGAAAGTGTTGTTTGACGGAGGGTGTGATTATGCTAATCAGCGAACCTCTCAGGCTGCCCCGCATCCATGAGAGCAAATCACAACACTGCTTTAATTTATGTAAAAAAAATTCCAATCTATCTTTGTTTATTTAACTCTTTACTTTATGCAGTTGTTTACCTTTTATTATCTGCTGTATTCAATAGTTTGAAGAAATTAAGTTGAAAGGAAAAGATTCATGTCTCATCTTTATTCTTGTTAATAGCAAAAGAGTAGAGACAAAAAAAGAAAACCAAATTATACTCTTTATGTTTTAAAGCTAGATTGTCAACTACAAAATACAATTCCATTAACCCACTGTTCTGAGTTTATTATGTAGTCTGCAACCTAACCCTGCATCGGAAGCATTCTAATATAATCATAAATGTTTCTGCTAAAATGAATCTTATCTCAGTTATCCTGGCTCTATTCTGATACATTACCGTACATTACCGTGGGGAAGGAAGTTTGTTATCTCCCCAGTTCAGTGTGACAGCAG
This sequence comes from Hyperolius riggenbachi, assembly GCF_040937935.1. NCBI lineage: Eukaryota > Metazoa > Chordata > Amphibia > Anura > Hyperoliidae > Hyperolius > Hyperolius riggenbachi. Next base: position 654,108,363 of record NC_090646.1, read on the forward strand.
TCTCTCGGAGATAAAAAGAGTAAGGGAGGAAATGACATAAGGGTTGGCTTCAGTCAGAGCCAGTAAAGATTTAAAATGCATGGAACAGTTTTCTCTTTATTGACTTTATGAAATTTACCCAAATCAAAATGTGGACAGTACAATACATATGCTATGTAAGTATAACAAGTAAGTATAACAAGTATTTATCTTCTTACATACTGTATGTGGTTTTTTTTCTTGGAATTGCATGAGTATCTTTTAACCACTTCCCAACTGAGGGGTTTTACCCCTTGACCACCAGAGCAATTTTCACCTTTCAGCGCTCCTTCCATTCATTCGTCTATAACTTTATCATTACTTATCACAATGAAATGAACAATATCTTTTCGCCACCAATTAGGCTTTCTTTAGGTGGGACATTATGCCAAGAATTATTTTATTCTAAATGTGTTTTAATGGGAAAATAGGAAAAAATGTGGGAAAAAATGTATTATTTTTCAGTTTTTGGCCTTTATAGTTTGCATGCTACTGTAATTAAAAGCCATGAAATGTCTTTGCTCTTTTGTCCCGGTTATAAAATCGTTTAAATTATGTCCCTATCACAATGTTTGGCGCCAATATTTTAATTGGAAATAAAGGTGCATTTTTTTCAGTTTTGCGTCCATCCCTAATTACAAGCCCATAGTTTATAAAGTAAGTGTTATACCCTCTTGACATAAATATTTAAAGAGTTCAGTCCCTAAGGTAACTATTTATGTTTTTTTTTTAATTGTAATTTTTTTTTTTTTAATTACAAAAAAAAATAATAATTGGGGAGTGTGGGAGGTAAGGAGTAAATTTTTTGTGTAAAACTTATTTATTTGTATGTGAAAAATGCTTTAGGGTGTAGTTTTACTATTTGGCCACAAGATGGCAACAGTAACTTTTGTTTAATGCGACCTGCAAGCGTCCTTCTGGACGCTTGCAGGAAGTAATAGGAGGCTGGGAACGTTTTTTTTTTTCACAATGATCGCGCTGCTTATCGGAGAAGCAGCGGATCATTGCGGGGCTTAGATCAACGAACGGGAATGGATTCTCCCATTCATTGATCTCCGGGCGAGCGGCCGGCGGCGTGTTTACAAGTGGGAGTGCGCGCTAGAGCGAGCGGGAGCGGGGGTGATCATGAAATTGGATTGGAATGGGTTAAATACTATCTAAGGTAAACAACAGCAGTAGATAAGCCTTAAATGCTAGACTGTTCTTGCCGATGTGGCCTGTCAGGGCCATGGGCAGCAGGAAAAAAGGGCGCTGGCTGAGGGTGGACGGAAAGGCAGCTGCCATAGACTACAATGCAATTATCGTTAATACGGCGAGAAAAGCTGAAAAAAGGGTGCCACCAAAAATGTTGTTAATAACATTACAACATTATAGTTTTTGAGGTAGTTATCGTTTTAGAAGTTTACAATGTTATAGTTTTTGTCATGTTATTTCGTTAATAAGTACAGATTTTACGTTTTCAAAGGGGGTGGTTAGGGTTAGGCACCACCGGGGGAGTGGTTAGGGTTAGGCACCACCAGGGGGTGGTTGGGGTTAGGCACCACCAGGGGGTGGTTAGAGTTAGGCAACATCGGGGGGGGGGGAGTGGTTAGGGTTAGGCAGCACCGGGGGGTGGCTGGTGTTAGGCGCCACTAGGGGAGTTATTCGTTTTAGACACCACCAGGGAAGGGTTCTGTGTGAGGTTAGGGTTGGGTTAAGCAGTATTGATGAACAATGCAATGACATTTAACGTTAATGCTTATACGTTATTATATCTTGTTTGCTTTTTGCAGCAGTAAATATCGTTAATAAAGCTTGACAACGATGGTTCTCGTTATCAAATTTAGTTAATACCTGGCGCCAAATTCGTTAATAAGTCGGGCCCTTTTTTAATGGCGCCCTTTTTTCATGCATGCTATTAAGCTGTTTACATGCAATTTGAAGTCCATTATCCCACAGTGATAATGATTATTCTACTTAACCTGGAGAGACAATTCCAGCACACGCACCCCAAGGAGGTCAGGCCATACAATGAAAAACAAAATCACCCTCCCGACCAAAAAAAAAAAAGCTACAGACCTTAGTTAGCATGTTGTGTCAAAAATTACAAGGGTGCAATTAGAAAGAGACATGCCTTGCTTATTGGCTTATTTGGAAGGCTTGACAGAAGAAATCCTCTTCTCACTAAAAAGAACATCCGAATCCGATAATCCGAACATTTGTATAACGCTCAAGAGCTGCAGCCACTGGGACGCGCTCAAGAGGCCACCCTGCAGTGTTAGGGAGTCTTGCCTTGAACTCCTTACTGAATAGGTACTTGACCTAGCCAGGATTCGAACCCTGGTCTTCCATGTCAAAGGCAGTGCCCTTAACCAGTACGCAATAAGCTGGCTTAGGCTTTGTCCTTCATCTTATGGACCATGTGAGTGAATAATGTGTAAATGGTGGAGCCCAAAATCTGTTGGCTCCAAACTCCCTGGGAAATGCCAGAATACTTTGAGGGACAAAGGGTTAAATTGCTTGGGTGAGGGGACCCAATGTAAACACACACTTTCACTTAAAACTTTAAACGTTTTGCATATTGTGTTGGGAAAACAATTCTATTGTGGATTGAAGCTCAGGGATGCTGATGCCGAGCCTCCCTAGTGAGTGTTCCAGAAGTCTTTGGTTTCATTGGTTGAAATCTGCCTTGATTGACAGGGTGCCTATCCAGTTACCAATGTGGTGCCCAAAAGCTGTGGGGTGGGCGGCCCTAAAGACTGCCATGAGTCAGAGTGGCACCTAGGCTAAAGATAGCTCCCTGACTGAGGAGGTAAGTGTGATGTTTCCTCCTCACTGTTTTTCCTGTTGGTGGGCCTTAGAGTGCCGATAGCCCAGTAGGCAGTAGTGGTGCTACACTGGGTATGACGGTGCACTGCCACCCCCCCCCCCCCCCCCCCTTCCCCACAGGTATCAGTGTGCCCCTGGAGTACTCCTCCCTGCTCAGTAACATACAGTTAACTGTTTTTAGGTTCCAGGAGCATACACTGAACAGAATAGGGTCTGTAAAAAACTCTCTATGTCAGCTTGAGTCTACATAGGCGTTAAGTAAACCAAGGGTCTTATCTATTTTCCATAAATACCTCACAATCTTTGCAAGATCCCTTGTAATTAATGTATCTGGATGACACTTATATTTGCAAACACATCTCTATACTGCCTTCTGATTGTAACATTGTCAGTCAAGAGGAATAGTCTGAAGATGTTTTACTAGCTGAAAGCTTACTGTTTTTCTTTTAAAATAACCAATTAATGGTATTATCCTGATTCAAAACTTCCTGTCTGTAAAATACAAGTTCTAGTCTGCAGGGGCAACTTCCTAGCAAAGGAAGGATTAAACATGCCAGCGAACTAGCCATGTACATCTGTAAGTGACGTTTATTCCAGAATAGCACCATCATTTTGAGAATCTGCAATGGACAGAGAATTTGTGGTCCGTGTTCCCCTTTATGGAGTTGCTGCAGCCAATCAGGGTTGAAATCACAGTGCATGGACACACATACACATAGTCAGTGACTGTGTAATGAGTGGATGTTCTCATTTGCATGGGATTTACAATAACTTCTGACATAGATCACCCTGACAAATGCATAATTAGCTAACTTAATATCATTTGCATAATTGCCTGGTGGAGTGTCAATAAATTTATGACCATGCAAACACATCACCCGACCTCATTACATCATCCGTGCGAGGAATCTACATGTATGCATGGAAAACGCCATTCCGTCTCCTCCATACGTGATCTCTGTAGTGCAGAGAAGGTCAAATGGAAGTGAAAATAAGTGGATATATATATATACTAGTAAAAAGGCCCACCTATTAATAAACGGGCTCTAGGCCATGACTGCTACCACCTGCAATACGCGCAGAGATGTGTCCCTGTTGCCCATCCCCCACCGCTGTCCGAAATGTATGCACACAGGGAGACGTTGCTTGCTTGGCAGTTGGAAAAAGCTGTTATTTCCCACAATGCAATGAGGTTCACAGACAGCAAGCTGTCAGGTCTGGAAGCAGGGACACATACAGGGACAGGATGCAGAGACACAGGGGTTTTATTACATACTAGTAGACCCAAGCCCGTGTAAAAACAGGCTTAAGGGTCTGTTTCTCACCGCCGCCCGCTGCATGTTACTGCGCACCCGCCGCACACCTGCACGGGCATGCACCCACCGCACACCCGGCCGCCCACTCATATGCTCGCCCGGCTCCCTGGTCCTGTCTCTGTAAGGCTGGGTCCGTGCTGCGCACATGCGCAGTAGCAAAAAGCACGGACCAAGCTACACAGGGACAGCGTGACGCAGGGACACAGTTTTTTTTTTATAGAGGACTAGTAAAAAGGCCCGCCCCCGGCCGCTCGGTCACAGCCGCTACCCCCTGCTATGTGCGCACATACAAGTCCCGCTTGCTCGTTCCCCACCACTGTCTGAAGTATATGCACACAGGAAGCTGCTTGCTTGGCAGTTGGAAAAAGCTGTTATTTCCCACAATGCAATGAAAACCTCTGTGAACCACAGACAGGAAACTGTCAGATCCGGCCCTGTGTCCTAACTGCCCTGGCTGTGTACATGCGCAGTACAAAAAAGCCAGGGACACACAGACAGGGAAACAGGATGACGCAGGAACAGTTTTATTATAGAGGACTAGTAGACCTTAGCTCGTTTAAAAACGGGCTCTAGGTCTGTCTCCCACCGCCCTCACACACCCGTCCTCCCACCCGCCCAGCTGACTGGCCCCGACCTCCTGTCCCAACAGTCCGTGCTGCGCATATGCACTATAACAAAAAGCACGGACTCAGGGACACAGAGACAGTGTACGCAGGGACACCTGTCTCTTATGAGGTAGGACTAGGTGGACCAAGCCTGTTAAAATAATAGGGTTCTAGTCCCTCACAAAACCCCCCTCGCCTATGGCCGACGCCGCCACCACATGCAAGCACGCCCATGCGCACATGCGAAGATGCGCCACTCCCGCACTGCGTACCCGCATGCACCCGCATACTCGCGCACACCAACGGCCGCCCGCCTCCCCTGGCCCCGTCCTCCTCCTGTCCCAAGGCTACACATGCGCAGTAGCCAAAACACACGAGGAGGATGGCACAGGGACAGGTAGGTTTTCTTTTTATATAGGACTAGATGACCTAAGCCAGTTTAAAAACGGGCTCTATTGTCAGTTTTCGCCGCAGCAATACAGCGCGCATGGGCGCCCGCCGCACGCACACACGCACGCTGGCTGGCCGGCCCGCCACCTGGACCTGTCCTGTGTCCTGTCCCAACGGCTGTCAGTGCTTGACATGCGCAGTAGCGCAAAAGCACTGTATATATTGAGCATTTATATAACGCCTATATACTGTATATATATTGTATTTGCTATACAAAAATGACGTAATACTGCATCTGCTCTGAGCTTTATTGCATTTCATTGAACCCGTCCCTATGGTCAACAGGAGGGTAAATTATAGTTTGAAATTGGTATTTGCAAACAAGTTCAAAATGTAGAAATAATTTTGCATAATAGCAATTAGATTCAAAATTGTAATGTCAAGTTTCAAACTATTACAAAATTATTTTCACACACACAAAATTAATAATTTCATGACTCTTCATTTAAAAAGAAAAATATCAGAATTTTTTAAAATATGAAAATAATGCTTTTTTGCAAGATACACTTTTTTTTGTGAAGAACTTCATTGCTTACATATGCTCATCCATGAAAACATGTGTTTTTTAATGGCGTTTATTTTCACAAACTTGCAAAAATGTCACCTTTTCACAAAAATTGTGTTGAAACGAAAATGGCCTTATTTGTTCATCGCTACTTGATAGGTAGGCTTACCATGAACATGCTTTTGCAACTTCGGTAAAAAAAAAAGGTGAATGGATTCCCTGAATGTAATTTTGTGTAACGACCGCCCACCACCAATAGGCGGCGGCAAAGTGGCTCCCCCAGGACCGCGTAACGCCGATAGGTGGCGGCACTTGGGGGACTAATTAGCCGGGGCGTGCGCCTTTTGCTGGCATTAGGCTCCGCCCACCCACTACGTCAACCCGCCGGCTATTTAGCAGCGTCGGTGGGTTGTTAACCCCCGATCTGCCGCACGCAAAGTGTATAATACACTTTGTAATGTATACAAAGTGTATTATACAGGCTGCCTCCTGCCTTGGTGGTCCCAGTGATCGAGGGACCACCAGTGGAGGAGACAGCGCTAGTTGTACTCTGATCCTGCCCCCTGATCACCCACAGCACCCCTCAGACCCCCCCCCATCACCTCCTCAGACCACTCTTTGCACCCAATCACCCCCCTAATCACCAATCAGTCACCCCCTGCCACTATCTGTCAATGCTATATTTTAGATTAGGTCCTAAACTGCCCCCTGGGGGCTCCTGATCACCCCCCCTCACACACCCTCAGATCCTCCCCAGACCCCCCCAGACCCCCCCCCCCCCCGTGTACTGTATACATCTATTCTCCCCTGTAATCACCCACTGATCACCTGTCAATCACCCATCAATCACCCCCTGTCACCACCTGTCACTGCCACCCCTCAGATCAGACCCTAACCTGCCCCTTGCGGGCACCTGATCACCCGCCCACACCCTCAGATCGCCCGCAGACCCGCCCTCAGATCACCTTCCAAGTGCATTGTTTACATCTGTTTTCCCCTTTAATCACCCATTGATCACCCATCAATCACCCATCAATCACCTCCTGTAACCACCTGTCACTCCCTAGCACACCTACCCATCAGATCAGGCCCTAATTTGCCCTGTGTGGGCTCCTGATCACTCGGCTAAACCCTCCAATCCCCCTCAATCCCCCTTCCGATCACCTCCCCAGTGCATTGATTGCATCTATTCTCCCCTCTAATCACCCCCTGAGACACCCATCAATCACCTCTTGTCACCCCCTAGCACTCTTATCCATCAGATCAGGCCCTAATCTGCCCCCTGCGGGCCTCTGATCACTGGCCAAACCCTCACCCGCCCCACCGCAGTGACAGAATTTTTTCTCTCTGATCACTGCTGGTCTCTACAACTTAATTGTGGCTGAGACCAGTGGTGCTCAGCAGAGCTCGAATATTCGAGTAGCTCGAATATTCGAGCTCTTTTTCAGCTATTCGAGCTCGGTATTCGAGCTCCGAATAGCTGGAGCTATTCAAATGGGCTATCCGAGTACACTCGAATAGCCCATTCACTATTCGAGCTATTCGAGCAACCCGGCGCTATTCGAGCTCGGTACCGAGCTCGAATAGCGTCATAGCCCAGATTGATGTCCTTAGAGCCAATCAGAGGGCTCCCAGGCCCTCTGACGGCAGCCAATCACAGAGGGGGACCCTGGCCAGCCCCTACCCTATAAATAGCGGCCGCCATGTTACGTTTCTCCGTGCTTGCCTGAGACTTGTACAGAGAGAGAGTTGCTCCTTTGTGCTTTGGCTTAGCAAGAGCTCTATTGTGGTCATTTACCTAGCGTTTTTGCTCACATACACCTCCTATACACACCTATATTGTTGTTAGTTAGATAGACATTGTATTTTAGTTAGTAGCTTGTGTGTTACATTAGAGACAGGCAGCTGCTGCAAGCTTACAGGTTTAGGCCTCAGGGGGGCCTTGCCTCTGTGGGCAGCTGTCCTCTGTTTATTTCTCTCATCTATACCAGTATTTCTGCTGTCCTTTACTAATAGTATTGTAGTTATACTGTACTAGGAGTAGGACACTCACTGACTGTCACTGTTTATAGGCTACTAGCTAGCTCCTGCGTGTGTGCACTCACTCACTGTCTGTGTGTACACACACTCTATTTCCTTCTGATTACTGATAGATTATTGTTAGTTAGTTGTACTTACTTACTACTTACTCTTACTGTACCCGTAGGGACACTCACTGTCACTGTTCATATAGGCTACTAGCTCCTGCGTGTGCGCACTGCACTCACTGTCTGAGTGTACACACACAACACACACTCTATTTCCTTCTGATCGCTGATTGATTATCGTAATTAGTTAGTTGTACTTACTGTTACTACTTACTCTTACTGTACTAGGAGTCTAGGACACTCAGTCACTGTGTTCATAGGCTACTAGCTCCTGCGTGCGTGCACTCACTGTCTGAGTGTACACACACCCACACTCCATTTCCTTCTGATCGCTGATTGATTATTGTAATTAGTTAGTTCTACTTAGTGTTACTACTTACTCTTACTGTACTAGGAGTCTAGGACACTCAGTCACTGTGTTCATAGGCTACTAGCTCCTGCGTGCGTGCACTCACTGTCTGAGTGTACACACACCCACACTCCATTTCCTTCTGATCGCTGATTGATTATCGTAATTAGTTAGTTGTACTTACTGTTACTACTTACTCTTACTGTACTAGGAGTCTAGGACACTCAGTCACTGTCCATAGGCTACTAGCTCCTGCGTGCGTGCACTCACTGTCTGAGTGTACACACACCACCCACACTCTATTTCCTTCTGATCGCTGATTGATTATCGTAATTAGTTAGTTCTACTTACTGTTACTACTTACTCTTACTGTACTAGGAGTCTAGGACACTCAGTCACTGTGTTCATAGGCTACTAGCTCCTGCGTGCGTGCACTCACTGTCTGAGTGTACACACACCCACACTCCATTTCCTTCTGATCGCTGATTGATTATTGTAATTAGTTAGTTCTACTTACTGTTACTACTTACTCTTACTGTACTAGGAGTCTAGGACACTCAGTCACTGTGTTCATAGGCTACTAGCTCCTGCGTGCGTGCACTAACTGTCTGAGTGTACACACACCCACACTCCATTTCCTTCTGATCGCTGATTGATTATCGTAATTAGTTAGTTGTACTTACTGTTACTACTTACTCTTACTGTACTAGGAGTCTAGGACACTCAGTCACTGTCCATAGGCTACTAGCTCCTGCGTGCGTGCACTCACTGTCTGAGTGTACACACACAACACACACTCTATTTCCTTCTGATCGCTGATTGATTATCGTAATTAGTTAGTTCTACTTACTTACTGTTACTACTTACTCTTACTGTACTAGGAGTCTAGGACACTCAGTCACTGTGTTCATAGGCTACTAGCTCCTGCGTGCGTGCACTCACTGTCTGAGTGTACACACACCCACACTCCATTTCCTTCTGATCGCTGATTGATTATCGTAATTAGTTAGTTGTACTTACTGTTACTACTTACTCTTACTGTACTAGGAGTCTAGGACACTCAGTCACTGTCCATAGGCTACTAGCTCCTGCGTGCGTGCACTCACTGTCTGAGTGTACACACACCACCCACACTCTATTTCCTTCTGATCGCTGATTGATTATCGTAATTAGTTAGTTCTACTTACTGTTACTACTTACTCTTACTGTACTAGGAGTCTAGGACACTCAGTCACTGTGTTCATAGGCTACTAGCTCCTGCGTGCGTGCACTCACTGTCTGAGTGTACACACACCCACACTCCATTTCCTTCTGATCGCTGATTGATTATTGTAATTAGTTAGTTCTACTTACTGTTACTACTTACTCTTACTGTACTAGGAGTCTAGGACACTCAGTCACTGTGTTCATAGGCTACTAGCTCCTGCGTGCGTGCACTCACTGTCTGAGTGTACACACACCCACACTCCATTTCCTTCTGATCGCTGATTGATTATCGTAATTAGTTAGTTGTACTTACTGTTACTACTTACTCTTACTGCACTAGGAGTCTAGGACACTCAGTCACTGTCCATAGGCTACTAGCTCCTGCGTGCGTGCACTCACTGTCTGAGTGTACACACACAACACACACTCTATTTCCTTCTGATCGCTGATTGATTATTGTAATTAGTTAGTTCTACTTACTGTTACTACTTACTCTTACTGTACTAGGAGTCTAGGACACTCAGTCACTGTGTTCATAGGCTACTAGCTCCTGCGTGCGTGCACTCACTGTCTGAGTGTACACACACTAAATTTACTTGTGATTACTACTGATTATTGTAACTGCTAGTTGTACTTCCTGACTGTTACTACTTACTTACTGTACTAGGGGACACTCACTCAGTCACCTCACCAACCAACCAACTCACCTCATTAAAGTACCCCACTTTTCACCCGCCCTTTTAAAAAACTTTTGTCTATACGCCCAAAACATTGAAGATGTCTGGAAGTGGCAGCCAGCGCGGTTTGGGCAAGGGCAAGGGCAGCAAGGGAATCAGGAGGAGAGGGAGCAGCATTGTGGCAAGCCGCGGCCGCGGGCGCGCCACCATGCACAGTTCCGCAGCAGCGTCAGTGGCTAACATTCCTCCCATAGCCACTGGCCGTGGACGCCTTGGGCGCCGCCCAGCAGGAGCATCTGCAACTCACGCTGCAGAGACACAGCAGCAGCAGCGTGTAGCACCTGCTCCCATTTTCCTCCAGCCGGGTCGGAAACGTCCCATTGAGGAAAAGGATGCAGACACTGTGGTGCAACTCATGACGGAGGATGAGCAGCCCGCCATCAGCTCTGCATCCGAGGCCTCCACCCTCACCACCACCACCACCACCACCACCACCCCTGTTCGCAGCAGCCGCCCAGCAGGGCCTGGGGAGGAGGCCAGTTCACCGTCAGTTGGCGACCTGTCATTTAGCAGTCTTTTGACCCCAGGCATCATGAGTCAATTGTCTGCTGTTGTTGGCGATTTTGAGGAGAAGATGCTGATGGGCACTTTGGGGGATGAGGGATTGGACAGCAAGACTGTGGCGACAGTCAAGCAGCCCATCCATGCATCAGGAGAGGAGTTTGGGGGGTCCTCATCCCAGCAGGACATGTTTCAGGAGGGGGAGGATGATGATGACCCGGTGACAGACAGAGACTGGGTGCCACCACCTCCAGGGGATGTCGTCCTCAGCAGCTCTGAGGAGGAGGAGGAGGATGCTCTTGTGGGCCTTGCAAGGAGGCGCATCATTGCAAGCATTGGCAGCAGCAGTAGGCAGGTCCCACAGCCTGCTGGTGTCTCAGGCTCAGCAGCAGCAGCAGCAGCATCTGCCAGTACCACCACCAGCCGCACCCAAGCCCCCCAAGCCCCCCCCCCCAACCACCACAGGGAGACAGGCAGCAGCGCTTCCATGCCGTAGGGGGATGTTTAAGTCACCAATCTGGCGATATTTCACCATGCCCACTGTGTACAGCAAGTACGCCACTTGCAACCACTGTCAGCGGAAGTTGAGCAGAGGTGCAGACCCCTTAAAGTTCTGCACCAGCTCGCTCATCAACCACCTTGCGGCTAAACATTTCCACCAGCATGAGGAGTTCCAGAGGCTGAAGGCATCTGGTGCTGGCAGTGGCACCACACCCATCACTGCACAGCCTTCAGCAGCAGCAGCAGCAACAGCAGCCACCCGCCCTCCTGCTCCTCCAGCAGCACCAGCAGGAGTGCGGAAACGCACTGCTCCTCCCCCCTCTGCAACTCCTGCCGCCGACACTGAGGCCTGTTCTGGCAGCCAGTCCTCAGTGGCCTCCTCTGCTGTGTCTGCTGATTCCCGTGTCAGCAAAAGGCCACGCCAGAGCCTTTTGAGCGAGTCCTTCCAGGGGGTGGTTAGGGCTCTGCCTCCCAGCAGCCGTCGCGTGCGGCAGCTGAACGGCTTGCTGGCACGGGCCATGTGCTCCCAACTCCTGCCGTACACGCTCGTGCAGGAGGGGAGCGACATTCGTGCGCTGCTTGCTTGCGCAGCCCCAGACTGGCAGCTCCCCAGCAGACACTTCTTTGCCCGCAAGGCCATTCCTGCACTGCACCGCTTTGTGATGGCCAATGTGGAGCGAGGGCTGGAGCACGCGGTTGGTGAAAGGGTCCACGTCACCATGGACTCCTGGAGCAGCCGCTTCGGGACAGGCCGCTACCTGTCCTTCACTGTCCACTGGGTCAGCTTGGTGGAAGGGGGTGAGGATGGGAGAGCAGCAGCGGGCACAGCAGCAGCAGCAACACAGTGGGTGGTGCCACCCCGCAGGGTCAGGGGAACTGCAGCAGGTTCCTCCGATCCTCTGCCATCCTCCGGCACACCTGGCCAAACCCCCCGCCTCAGCAGCAGCGTGAAGGCACGCCACTGCCAAGCGCTGCTGCACTTGGTCAGCCTTGGGAAGACCAAGCTGACGGCAACCCATGTGTTGGCCAAACTCCAGGAGCAGGAGAGGATTTGGCTGACCCCCAGAGGCCTCAGAGTCGGAGAGGTGGTGGCCGACAATGGGGCCAATCTGGTTGCCGCAATAGACAGGGGAAACCTGACCCACATCCCCTGTCTTGCCCACGTGCTGAACCTGGTGGTGCAGAAGTTCCTGCGCACCTACCAGGGGATGGGCGAACTGCTGGAAACGGCAAGGAATGTTGTGCGTCACTTCCGGCGCTCGGCTGCAGCCTGTGCGAGCCTGGAAGACGTGCAAAAGGAGCTGGATCTGCCACGCCATCGGCTGATCCTTGACGTTCCGACTCGCTGGAACTCCACCCTGGCGATGTTGGAGCGTCTGGTTGAACAGAAGCACGCTGTCAACCAGTACCTTGCCCTGGCCACTGTTTCCGCCGCTCAGAGAAGGGACAAGACCAGCAACATCCCGTCCATCGTCCCCGATGATGACTGGAGGCACATGCAGCAGGTGTGCTTTGTGCTGGCTCCCTTCCTGCAGGCCACAAACATGGTGAGCAGGGACCATGCTATGGTCTGCGAGTGGGTGCCCCTGGTTTCTCTGCTGAACAGGGCCCTCGATGCTTTGCTGGAACAGGGAGCGGCAGCCTTGGACCAGCAGGAGCGGCAACCAGCTGCGCAGTCCACCTCTGAGGGGGAGGAGGAGGAGGACTTGGTGGAGGTCCCTGACCTGGCTGCTGATGAGGGGGATCAGCACAGCGCAGCTGAGTTGGTGCGGGGGTGGAGAGAGGATGAGGCGGCAGAGGAGGAGGATGAGGACAGCACTGACGTCGATGTGTCAGCAGACGTGGCCCGCCTCTTCCCAATGGCAGCGCACATGCTGACGTGCCTGCGCAGGGACCCCAGGGTGATCCAGATGAAGCAGAGGGAGGACATCTGGATCAGCATGATGTTGGACCCACGCCTCAAGGGGAAGTTGAGCCAGTTCCTGCCGCCTGCAGGAGGAGACCCAGCGCAACAAATAAGGAGCTTGCAGCAGGCCCTTGTTGAGCGCTTGGAGGAAGCCTTCCCCCAGCCTTCCACCCCCACTGTCCAGCAGCCAGCACAGAGGCAGCAGCAGGTGCCTGCATCCAGCAGCAGCAAGCGCCCCACAGACCTGCTGTCTCTCAGCCACGAGCTCTACAGGACTGTAGAGGCTCCGGCAGCAGTGACTAGAGAGGAGATGCATGCAGCAGCATCCTCCTCCGGTCACAGCCAGCGCCTGACCCGCATGGTGGCTGACTACATGGGGTCGTACAGCGGGCTTGACAGCGATGCCCCTGTTGATCCCATGGAGTATTGGGTCAAGCGCATGGAGATCTGGAGCGAGCTGGCGCAGTACGCCCTGGAAGTGCTGTCCTGCCCCCCTTCCAGCGTGCTGTCCGAGCGCTGCTTCAGTGCAGCTGGTGGCGTGGTCACCGAGAAACGCTCACGTCTGTCTCACAAGTCTGTGGACAGACTGACGTTTCTCAAGATGAACCAGGCGTGGGTGGAAGGCGAGTTCCTGGCCCCTGTTGTCGGCGAGAGGGGGACATGAACTGGCTGCCGGAACCATCGTTAATGTGCCTTACCACCCTTTACCACCTCCTGGCTCCTGCTCACTAAGCCAGCCTGGTTCACTTTGACTATTACGTCGCCTGCAGCCACACATTTTACACCTACAGTGGGCTGCTGTGTACTGCCCTTCTGCTGTCTGTCTGTGTTTCCCACTGCCAGGGTACACAGAATTACCTTCTTCTGCTGCCACTCTGCCACCAGCTATTACGTCAAACAATAGCTATATTGGTTGCAAAACCAAAACCAAACAAACCATTAAAAAAAAAAAAAAGGTTTAATTTTTCTGAGGTGCCCGGGTTGAAAACTGTGTTGTCCCAGTTGTGTATTGGACACAATGTGGGCTGCACGACCGCTGTCTGGGACCTCCTGTTGTGTTTATTTACAGCCCTGGTATCACCGCTAGGTACCAGGGCTATTATGTCACGCTGCCTACCTGCTGCCACACTCACACTACTCCTCCATACCTCCTCCTGCTGCTGCTGCTGCTGTCTGTCTGTGTTTCCCACTGCCAGGGTACACTACACAGATGATTTACCTTCTGCTGCCACTCTGCCACCAGCTATTACGTCAAACAATAGCTGCTCACATTACTCCTCCATTCCTCCTGCTGCTGTTGCTGTCTGTCTGTGTTTCCCACTGCCAGGGTACACAGAATTACCTTCTGCTGCCACTCTGCCACCAGCTATTACGTCAAACAATAGCTATATTGGTTGCAAAACCAAAACCAAACAAACCATTAAAAAAAAAAAAAAAGGTTTAATTTTTCTGAGGTGCCCGGGTTGAAAACTGTGTTGTCCCAGTTGTGTATTGGACACAATGTGGGCTGCACGACCGCTGTCTGGGACCTCCTGTTGTGTTTATTTACAGCCCTGGTATCACCGCTAGGTACCAGGGCTATTATGTCACGGCGAGCTGCCTGCCTCATTGACTGCCTGCTGCCACACACTCATCCTCCTCCTCCTGCTGCTGAATTTACCTCCTGCTGTCTTTGTGTTTCCACTGCCAGGGAGCACATACAATGGCGCTTCCAACATGCGTGCGCCCACCAGCTATTTGTTACGCCCAAAAAATAGCTGCATTTCTTTAAAAAAAAAATTGAAAAGAGAAATACGTGAAGAAGAAGAAGACGATATTGAAAAAGAAGGAGAAGATGAAGATGAAGAAGAAGATGAAGAAGAAGATGAAGAAGATGATGAAGAAGAAGATGAAAAAGAAGAAGAAGATGAAGAAGATGAAGAAGATGAAGAAGAAGAAGATGAAGAAGAAGAAGATGAAGAAGAAGAAGAAGAAGATGAAGAAGATGATGAAGAAGATGAAGAAGAAGAAGAAGAAGAAGATGAAGAAGAAGAAGAAGAAGATGAAGAAGAAGAAGAAGAAGATGAAGAAGAAGAAGAAGATGAAGAAGAAGAAGATGAAGAAGATGAAGATGAAGAAGAAGAAGAAGATGAAGAAGATGAAGATGAAGAAGAAGATGATGAAGAAGAAGAAGAAGATGATGAAGAAGAAGAAGAAGAAGATGATGAAGAAGAAGAAGAAGATGATGAAGAAGAAGAAGAAGAAGAAGACAATATAGAAGAAGAAGAAGAAGATATAGAAGAAGAAGATCTAGAAGAAGAAGAAGAAAGATAAAGAAGAAGAAGAACAAGTATATACAGTAACACTACTGAACAAAATTAAGGACACAACTTCTCTTTCCACATTTTTTTTTTAAAGGAACATCCCCACATAATCACTTGCTGTTGTTACTTGGAAAAAAAGATGTTTCTTGCATCATTCACCCTCAAAACAAGTGTTGGAAGCTATTTAAGGCCAATTCGAATAGTCAGCTCGAATAGTGAGCTCGAATACCGACTCGAATAGTGAGCTCGAAGTCCGAGGTCGAATCGAATAGTAAAAATTATTCGACTCGAATATTCGACTGACCTCGAATAATTTACTATTCGAATTCGACCTAACTCGAATTTTGAAAAGGGGTATTTGAGCATCACTAGCTGAGACCAACCGTTACGCCACAAAATACGCAACCACCAATCCAAGAAGCTACCATGCCCAGCCTTTTCGTTGGAAACCACTCCAAGTTTCTGAACATAACATTTTTTGGGGCCTTCTCCTTAACATGGGTCTAGTCAAAAAGAATGTATTGCGATCTTATTGGTCTATGCACCCAGTACATCACATGCCCGTGTTCTCTGCTGCCATGTCCAGGTCACGATTTGAGAATATCCTGCGCTTCCTGCACTTCAGTGCCAATACAACCTGCCATCTAAGAGGCCACCCTGCTTATGACCGGTTCCACAAAATTCGGCCCCTCATAGACCACCTGTCATCAAAATTTGCAGATGCTTATACCCCTGAACAGTCATTTTGAGGCATTTGGTTTCCAGGCTACTCCTCACAGTTTTGGGCCCGTAAAAAGTCTGGGCAGTTTAGGAACCCCACGAGTGACCCCATTTTAGAAAGGTGTCTTCTTTCTAAAATGGGGTCACTTGTGCGGTTCCTATACTGCTCTGGCATTTAGGGGCCCTAAACCGTGAGGAGTAGTCTAGAAACCAAATGCCTCAAAATGACCTGTAAAATCCTAAAGGTACTCATAGGACTTTGGGCCCCTTAGCGCACATAGGCTGCAAAAAAGTGTCACACGTGGTATCGCCGTACTCAGGAGAAGTAGTATAATGTGTTTTGGGGTGTATTTTTACACATACCCATGCTGGGTGGAAGAAATATCTCTGCACCATAGTTTGTAAACGCTATAACTTTTACCCAAACCAATAAATATACACGTATTGGATTTTTATAATCAAAGACATGTAGCACAATAAATGTGGACAAAAATGTATATAGAAATGTTACTTTATTTGAAAAATGTCAGCACAGAAAGTAAAAAAAATATATTTTTTTTTTTTTTTTTACAAAATTCATGTCTTTTTTGATGAATATAATAAAAACTAAAAATCACAGCGGCAATCAAATAGCACCAAAAGAAAGCTGTATTAGTGACAAGAAAAGGACATAAAATTCATTTAGATGGTAGGTTGTATGATCGAGCAATAAACTGTTAAAGCTGCAGTGGTCTGAAAGGAAAAAGTGTCTGGTCCTTGAGGGGTTTTAAGACTGCAGTCCTTAAGTGGTTAACACCCACCCACAGAATTGAATTGTTAAGATTAGAAAATTTAAAAAATGACTCTGTTAAAAACTATCTATTGCTGTTCTCTGCCTACCAGTGGTGGTATTAACTAAGACTGCCCTGGTCTTTCAAATGGTTCGCGTGCATGAAAAAAGGGCGCCGTACAAAAAGGGCCCAACTTATTAATAAATTTGGCGCCAGGTAGTAACGAAATTTGCTAACAAGAACCATCGTTGTCAAGCTTTATTAACGATAATTACTATTGCAAAAACAAACGAGAAATAATAAAGAATAAATATTAACGTTAAATGACGTTAGGTTTTTCATCAATACTGCTTAACCCAACCCTCACACAGAACCCTCCTCTGGTGGTGCCTAAAACTAATCATTCCCCTAGTGGCGCCTTACACTAACCACCACCCCCCGGTGGTGCCTAACCCTAACCCCCCCAGTGGTACCTAACCCTAATCACCCCCCTGGTGGTGCCTAACCCTAACCACCCCCCCGTTGATGCCTAAAACCAACCGCCGTCTAGGTGGTGCCTAACCCTAACCACTCCCCCTGGTGGTGCCTAATCCTAACCACTCCCTCTGCAGAAACACCCATTTACATATATTAACGATAATACCTTTGAAAACGTAAAATCTGTACTTATTAACAAAATAATATGACAAAAACTATACCGTTGTAAACTTCTAAAACGATAACTACCTCAAAAACTATAATGTTGTAATGTTATTAACAAATTTTTTTGTGGCGCCCTTTTTTCTGCTTTTTTTGCTGTATTAACGATAATTGGATTAAAGTCTACGGCGGCGCCCTTTTGGTGCACCTTCAGCTGGAGTCCTTTTGTCCTGCTACCACTGGCTCTATGGACTAAGTATTCATGGACTTCTACTGTCCCACCAGCAGGTGGCTCTAGTCTGTTTGGAGACAGCTGTGTCTATACAAATGTGGTTCTGTGCTAGCTCTAGGACATCTTCAGGCAGCAGGTGAGGCATCCCTATATAAGAGCCTTGCAAGTAACAACCTTTGCCAAAACTTTGCAGAAAAGAATGGATTTACCTCTGCGCAATAATCTCAGCAGGCTCCTCAAACTGCCTGTACTGAGTGTACTGCAGACACAATAGTGAGTACAGTACCTTCTCCTGTAGTAAGCTTTACCGCTTCTAGGAGGCGATACTCAGGGACCCAAAATCCAGAGCGGGCTACGCCTGTGTAAAACAGTGGCAGAGGTCCGCTCGGTAAGACAGTACCAAGCTCCCAGCACTTCCTCGTCAGGTGATCGCTTGCTTCCTGTTTCCGGTCCCCATGCACTCCACAGTGGTTCCCTTCTCACCGCTGGCCAGTAACAACATGGCTGATGCTTCCTGGTTAAGGAGGGGAGAAAAACAGACCAATACACTGTATTGTACACTATGGCACTTAAAGGGACCACACACATAAAAGGTAGCTTGCACTTTCAACTCGAGTTTCAGTGGATTGCCTTCATCAGGGGATTGAAATGGAGGACAGGAGTGTTTGGTGGGAGGAGCAAAGAAAACTCAGTTCCTCTCTTTCCTCTTGCCTGAATTTTCTAATTTTTGTAAGAAAAAAAAAATCTTGTAAAAATTATGGTGCAATCAAAACAGTAGCATTCGCTTTTCACTTTTCACTAGCAGTAGTAAAATGTCAGCCCAGCGCAGATGTTTGCAAGGGAGCGCATCCACCGCCGGTATATCCTAAGAGCGCACCTCCGTAACAGCCCACGGGAGATAAATGATAACTGCAAAATATATACTGAGTTCAGCATTATTTAAGCCTACAGGATCACGGCGAGGCCAATTACCGTAGAGCGGCCCAACAGAAGCAGACAAGCATAGAAACGCTGTTACATCGTATTAATGTATTTCCCCCCTCCCTCCTTTGAATCTGTAGCTTACATACTGTACAGTTCATTTCATAAACAGGTGTTGCGGGCGCCACGCATGCATTCATCATTCCACGCTATTTCAACGGCAACATCCCCCGCTTGACGGTTTTCATTGTCCGCTGTTGGAAATGAACAAGCTGAAATTGTTTCCGCGTTCGAGATCAGTTTATTTTATCAGACTCAATGTGCTTCGCTATATTTTATATGACATGATTTTTTTTCCAACCTGCTTTACTGTCTTTTTGAACTGTTTGCTGCTTAAGTGGAATTCCAGACACAGAAATCAGGAAATGAAGCTGCTTGAAAGGCCATTGAGCAAGTGTGGAGTCATCTCTTTGTAGCCTGTCCTTGGTTGAGATTCTAACAATGATCTGAAGACCAAATATTGCCTATCTACTTTGAAGGCATCTCTATGGCTTCCACGGCTTTTCTTGTTTCAATAAGTAGTAGTAACTCCATTGCCGTCTGAAAGACAGCTTCATTTTGTGTTTGGCCTGGATATTAGAAATGGAGTGATTCTTCTACATAAATTCTACAAGAAGAGACTTAAAGAGACTCTGCAACAAAATGTTCAGTCTTATTTCTTCAACACGTTCCTATACCTGTTCTAATGTGGACTGGATTACTGCAGCCTTTTCTAGTTGCACTGTCTCTGTAATATATCTAATCCTCTTTTCTTTGTCAAGCTTTGACAAAGAGAGGAATGCACGGCCTCTGCTGTGATTGGGAGAAGTTCTGCACGCCTTCTGCAGGCTCTGTGTGTGTGCTTAGTTTATTAGTCACAGACAGTCTGTGATGTGAGGCTGAGGGGGGAAGTAGCTGACTGTCATGCTGAGAAACTGTGAGAATCCCAGACTGGAGTCTAAAAATGTGTAGTGTACTGTAACATGATAAATATATGTATATATATAAATATATATATATATATATATATATATATATATATATACACACACACACACCCATACACACATATTAGTATATGTGTGTGAATATATATATATATATATATATATATATATATATACACAGTATAGATAGATATATATATGTATATACACAGTATATATATATATATATATATATATATATATATATATATATATATATATATATATATATACACAGTATATATATATATATATATACAAACATCACTTCATGGTTAGCGGCCATCTTTATTTTTAAACACTGCCTAAAACTGGCGATTAAAAGCCAGGACCACAGCGGGAAGCAGCGGAAATGGCAAAGAGGGATCCAGGAGATCACAATGGCCTCAATTCACTAAGATTATCGCCTGTCTATAATAACTCTTCTAGAGTTGTCACCATGGTGATAAGGCATGTAGTATTCAGGCAACATTTTACCTCAGGCAATCCTAAAGTTAACTCTTCTGTCTTTAAGTTAACTCTCCAATCCTTAAAATAACTCCAGAGTTAAAGACAGGCTGTTAATTAACTGCATGTGAAAATAACTACAGAGGAGGTAAATTAACTACAGAGGAGGTAACTTAAGGAATGAAGAGATAAGATAACTCTCTCACTGTGTGGAGGTAAGTTTTCTCTTGCCTTATTATCTTCAGCATGATCTTAGTGAATTGAGGCCAATGACTCGATTGGTATGTTTTTTTTATTGTACAAATTGGACAGTACAGATTCTCTTTATAGAGGAACTTTAACCAAGGATTGAACTTCATCCCAATCAGTAGCTGATACCCCCTTTCCCATGAGAAATATCTTCCTTTTCACAAATAGATCATCAGGGGGCGCTGTATGGCTGATATTGTGGTGAAACCCCTCCCACAGTAGGATGTCATGACCATGGTCCTGACATTTTGCTGTCTGTGAACCTCATTGCATTGTGGGACATAACAGCTTTTTCCAACTGCCAAGCAAGCAATATCTCCCTCTGTGCATAGAACTCTCAGTAAAGGAACATTCCATACAGATCACCTGACAGGATGTCACCACCAGTGATAAATCTCAGAATGTAAATCAGGGAGAGGATGAAGATTTTACAATGGGCAAACACTGACTAAATAAACTGAATATTGTAAAAAAAAAAAGAAGCAATATTATTCATTATGTTATTTTCACATCTTTTTGTTTTACTATCATTACATTATAAATGAGTTTTTCTCTATTGTGCCAAATGCCGCTCCTGCATAACACCACATTCATATGTACTGTAAGGGCTTGATTCACAAAAGAGTGCTAACTGTAAGCACGGCCGTTTTCGTGCGAATTTTCGCATTGCGTGTGATCGCGAATTTTCGCGCGAAACGATAATGTTTTCCCGCGCAAACGCGAATTTTACCGCGAAATCGATATCGGTTTCGTGCGCAAATTCACGTTTGCGCGCGAAAACATTATCGTTTAGCGTGAAAATTCACGATCGCGCGCAATGCGAAAATTCGCGCGAAAACGACTGTGCTAACAGTTAGCACTCTTTTGTGAATCAAGCCCTAAGTGCTACTGGTATAGAGGTGTGGTGGTGAGTTTGATGGACTTAGAGGCTTGTCGGCAGAGATGGCTTAAAGGGAACCTGAAGCGAGTACATTTTGTTTTAAATAAACACAGGATGTAGCTGCAAATGAATATTACATACTATCCTCCCCGTCAGTTCCTCTCAGAAGCTCACCATTTTCTTCTTACAGTGATCCCTTCCAGTTCTGACAAGATTTTGTCAGAACTGAAATATACCAGTTGCTGTCAGTTATATACCAGCAGCAGTCAGTTACAGCTGAATGTGCAAGGTAATGTCCATGTTTCCCTATGGCTCAAGTGGGTGATATTACAGTTTAACAGTGTGCTGACCAGGAAGCTGTTATAGGGTAATGGCCATTTTTAAAATGGAGGACAGAGAATTCCATTGATCACAGTGGACAAATGGGGCGCAGGAGAGGAGAAAGAGATTGATGAGTAGACTACATAGGAGGTAAGTATGACATGTGTATGGTTATTTTGACTTTTTATTTTCAGTTCAGGTTCTCTTTAAGATGCCATGGGGCCCTAGGCAAGGTAGTTGATTTGGGAGCCCTTGTGTTCTTTTTGGTAATCTGAAGTGGAGAGAGCTTAGAGATAGTGGCAGACGGGGCCCTTGACACCCACTAGGTTGCCTGGTGGATGATCCTGCTCTGCCTGGAGTCCATGACTTGCTTGTCATTGTTTTTATATCTCTTTTTGGCTAATAAAAGTATTTGTCAGAAATCCTGCGCTTACCATGTCAGTTTCTGCTGCTTCCGCTGGCAGCGCATCTGGGTCTTCCGGTGCAGCTGGCCGCATTGTCAGGGATGGGGTCAGCAGCATTCATGTGGAGATCCGGCCGCATGATACTCAGACTGTGAATGAGGGCGGACACATGCGCTGTCAGCGTCGCTCCTCTTATGCTCTAAGGAAGCATGTCAGCTGATCACCTGTCAGCTGACGCGCATGGCTCCACCTCCGGTTCCTGATTGGCCAAGCAGCTTGGGGGCGTGTTCTCCTGCTTACCCGGGCTTCTTAAGCGCTGTTCTGACACTTGCTCACTGTCTGCTCTAGCTAACACTTCGCAGTGAAGGCTTCAGACCTTAGTCAGTCCGTGTGTGGCTTGAATCGGCAGGACCCCAGGGATTCCACACTAGCTCAGCTTATTATATATTGACTAGCCGACCCGCGGCATAGCATACGCCGCATAAGAGGGTAGAGGGCAGGAAGGGGGTATTGGGCACAGCGGTGGGGAGGGGGGTTGGACCCCCCTCAACTGGGTCCCCCATGTGTGCTCTACCTCCAGCTTAAGCTCAGCAGGAACCCCCTCCCCTGGGTCCCCCATGTGCACTCCTCCTCCTGCTTAAGCACAGTTGCAGCCGCCACTATTAGTAAGAGGCAGCGGGCGGGGATGACTCACCTCTTCCGTGTTCCATCGTGCGTTCCACTGTCATCACTTCCTGCAATGCCGCACACTGTATTAGTGTAATTTGCCTTTTTAAAACAGAAGGAAATCTGCAATAATTCAGCTATAAGTGAACATTTGTGGTTACCCACAATGCACTGCCACTAAATATGAAAATGACCCCTTTCTCCCTTGGTACGCCAAGCAAGCATCCAGAGCCACTGGTGTATAGCAAGCATATAGCTTTAAATTTTACACAGTCATATCAAACCCACATGTAGACAGCCTGTTTCAGACTTTTGGTCCTCATCAGTACATGGCAGGAATTGATACAGCTGTATGAGATAGGGCTTGGACCAGTACAACAGAGTAACCAAGCAGCTCAGGGTGACCCAAACCACTCGTAATGTATAGGGGGATAAAAGGGACTAAAAAGACCTCCTACTAAAAAAAGCAAAGCTTGGTGTAATTTGCCTTTCTAAAACAGAAAGAAATATGCAATTACTCAGCTATAAGTGAACATTTGTGATTACCCACAATGCACCGCTACTAAATATGCAAATTATTCCTTTTCACCCTTAGTAAGCCGAGCAAGCCTATAGCTTTAAGTTTTACACAGTCATATCAAACCCACATGCGACAGCCTATTTCAGACCTTTGGTTCTCATCACTACATTGGCTATCATTCATAAAGCATTTCCGCATGCGAAAATGCTTAAAACAGCTGACTTTCCCGCACACGTAGCAAAATCTGCATTCATAAAGGCTCCATTCAGTCAGCGGCACCTCTAGCTATTTAATACTGAAAAGATGAAGACCGGCACCATCCAGCAAATCATCGGAGGATAACCTCCTTTTTCAAGTCCCTGTCAGTGAACTTGAAAAAGGAGGTTATCCTCCGAAACCTCGTTCATTGTGTCATGATGTCTGTTTAATAAATACATTGAGCTATATTTGCTGGATGGTGCCGGTCTTCATCTTTTCTCAGACAAGTTGGGTCCTGAGTGCTGTGGGACCTAATTGACCTGACACATCAATTTATCACCGGGGAGTGCCGTCTACTACAACGTTTTTGAGGGTAGCTCTGGCTGCCTCATGCTAAGAAACACCTATAGCTACCTATGACGGGCACGCTGGGCCAGCCAGCACACTTGGGGTGCAGTTTTGTGGGGGGTTTTAGGTTCATGGAGGGTGAAGTCTAAAGTATCAGGACATCTGCGCCGATAAGCTCCAGTGAGATTCTGGGCCTGCTTCATTATTTAACTATGTACATTGCTCATGGATTCTTTGTGATATGCATGACTAAGCATGTGGTGGAGCTATGAGGGGTGTGGTAGGGGTGTATTTAGAGGTGTGGCAAGGGTGTGTGGTAAAAGTGACCCTCTTTCTCATCTGAAAAACTTGGGAGGGCATATGAAGGTTCCATGAAAATCCAATTTAGGACTAGTGTTAAATATACAGTACAGTAGTAACGTCAGTATGCTTTAATCTAACTCTGGATACATAGCCAAAGGTGAGGTTATTCATTTATACGGTAAGCCTCCAGAAGTTTGTAAAAATGGAGTGGCTATGTAGATATTTAGTGGTTTGAGAGGAAACTCTTAAGTGAGTGGGATATGGAGGCTGACATATTTGTTTCCTCAGACAATGCCCATTGCCTGGCTGTTCAGCTGATCCTCTGCCTGTAGTACTTTATTCATAGACCCTGGACAAGCATGCAGATCAGATGTCTCTGACTGAAGTATGACTGGATTTCCTGCGTCCTTGTTTTAGGTGTGTGATTCAAACACTACTGCCGCCAAAGAGATCAGCAGGAGGCTTCTCAAGACATCCTCTGGTCCCCTGT
Source organism: Hyperolius riggenbachi (assembly GCF_040937935.1). Classification (NCBI taxonomy): domain Eukaryota; kingdom Metazoa; phylum Chordata; class Amphibia; order Anura; family Hyperoliidae; genus Hyperolius; species Hyperolius riggenbachi. The sequence continues at coordinate 654,132,848 of NC_090646.1, forward strand.
TGCCTCTCACGGACTCCCCAAAGATTTCCGACAAGGGCTTCAAGTGAGAGGCATAGCTAGGGTTTTCAAAAATTCGGGTACAAACAGAGTTTTTGTGCCCCTCTGGTTGCACACAAAAAAAAATTGGCCTGGCCACACAGCGGAATGTGGGCGTGAGCATGGTCATGGGTAGAACCAAATGTACAAATGCAGCAAAAAATGGCAGTATAGGTGACTACATGTGCCCCCCTTCCTCCTCCCTGTTCATATAGTCACATGTGCCCCCCTTTTCCCCTTTAAATAGTTAGAAGTGCCCCCTTACCCACCTTATAGTTTTTCAGATGTGCCTCTTTTCCCCCTCAATTATAGACAGATGTGCTCACCCCGCCCCCCCATAAATAGCCAGAAGTTCTTCCGTTCCCCTCGCCACATAGATAGCTAGATGTGCCCCCTTCCCCCCTAAAGGTAGCCATATGTGCCCGCCTCCATCCCGATAGACAGCTCCTCCTTCCCCTTTCCTTTGTCCCTCCCTTACTTTGCAGAGTGCAAGCAGAAGCAGAAGACTCATCAGCTCCAACATTTCAACAATGACGTCATCTCTCCTCTTCAGTGCGCCTAGCGTCCTCTCCTTGGTAACAGCAGCATCATGTGACAAGAGACACCACTGTTACCAAGGAGAGGAAGCTGACGATGCTACAGAAGAGAGAGGACATCATCCATCGCTGGAACGTTGGAGTCAGACTGGTGAGTCTTGTGCTGTTGAAGGGAAGGAGGGAGAGAAGCAAGGACACTTTATGCGGCCATCGAGTCACCTCTCAAACCCGCCCTAACAGTTCTGCACCTAGGGACATTTGTCTCCTTTTGCCCCCCCCCCATGCTACGCCTCTGCAGCCATGCCTGCACACCTCCTTGATAGTGGCATGCACAACGTCTTGTACTGTGCATGTGCAGTACGCTCCAGGCCACGGGATTCGCACAATTTACCAGCCCACACAGTGGATCAAGGAAGAGGATTGGGAGGACAGTGAGGGACCTGCAAGGTTTTGAAGGCTGGAAAAAGTTAAGTGAAAGAACGCTCTTTATTTTCAACTCGGGTATCCTTTAAAGGATACCCAAGGTGACATGTGACATGATGAGATAGACATGGGTATGTACAGTGCCTACAAATCACTATGCTTCTTACTTTGTACAGCGCCACGGAATATGTTGGCGCTTTATAAATCAATAATACTAATAATAATAATATGCTGTGTTCCTTTTTTCTTTCTCTGCCTGAAAGAGTTAAATATCAGGTATGTAAGTGGCTGACTCAGTCCTTACTCAGACAGGAAGTGACTACAGTGTGACCCTCACTGATAAAAAATTCCTACTATAAAACACTTTCCTAGCAGAAAATGGCTTCTGAAAGCAGGAAAAAAATAAAAAGGGTCAATAGTTCATAGATTTTAGCTCTGGCATACGTCAATTAATGTGTCATTGAGCAAAAACACTAAAACAGTTAAAACTTAAAAAGTAGATACAAACATAAAATAGAACTGTCGAATATCTTAAAAAGTCATTTTTAGGAGAAGGAAGATAGATACAATTGTTTATTTCATTATTTATTTTTGCCTCGGGTGTCCTTTAAAGGATACCCGAAGTGACATGTGACATGACGAGATAGACATGGGTATGTACAGTGCCTAGCACACAAATAACTATGCTGTGTTCCTTTTTTCTTTCTCTGTCTGAAAGAGTTAAATATCAGGTATGTAAATGGCTGACTCAGTCCTGACTCAGACAGGAAGTGACTACAGTTTGACCCTCACTGATAAGAAATTCCCCTTTTTATCTCTTTCTTGCTCCCAGAAGCCATTTTCTGCTAGGAAAGTGTTTTATAGTAGGAATTTCTTATTGGTGAGGGTCACACTGTAGTCACTTCCTGTCTGAGTCAGGAAGTCCTTTAAGTCCACACCTGATCTTGGCTTGTTGGCTATATATATCTCATTTGATTCAAATGGATTGCAAAAGATTGGCCAGGCCAGTTAAACAGCCGATGCACTGCAGCTGAATTCTAATATATTTGTTGCCCCACCCGAACCACCACAGAATCCTCCTAAGAAGGTTACGCCGCCACTGACATATGCAGGAGAAGACACTTTGACACACTTGAAATCTGTGAAAAATCACAAGGATATTTTTAGAGCCGGAGACAAGAGGAACAAATATATAATGTAACCCACAGTTCAGACGCAAACAAATGTTTTTCTATTGACTGTGATTTTTTACATTTTCTCTCATCTCAGCGTAACCGTACAGCGTTCAGAGAGAGGAAAAAAAAAACAACAAAAGAAAAGAAATCTTAATAAATTCAAAGAAAATGACATTCAGTCTGGCTGGCCTGACTTTGTCTGTCTGTGAGCGGATGAGATTGAAGGCAGCAGCAAGCAAACAATCTATTTCCCTCAATTGACAACAATTTATTAAAAGACGCCACCAGTCTGACTGCGCTTCAAATACAAGATGTTTCCTTTCCGGGCTGGGTGATTTTTTATTTACAATAAATAAATAAATATATTAAATACATGTTTAATATGACATAGTGATGTTATCTGTACAATTGTGGCAACGCAGATCTTTTGGCGGGGATTGTACTTCTGCTTAGATTCTAGTTGTTATTATAGATTGCTGGGTTTAAATGAAAAAGAGAGGGAGAGAGAATTACAAAAGGGAAGAGAGGAGGGAGAGAAAGGGGGACAGAGGCCGAGAGAAAGAGAGATAAGTAGAGAAACAGAGGGAGTAGCGAGAAAGAGAAAGAGAGAGAAAAATGTGGGGAAACGACTTAGATGAAGAGAGATGAGTAGAGAAATAGATGGAGCGGTGAGGCAGAGGGAGAGAGAGAGGGGGAGAGAAAGAAAGAGAGAGAAATGGTGGAAAGAAGTTGAGAGGAAGAGAGATAAGTAGAAAAAGCGAGTGAGTAGAGTGGCAGAGAGACCGAGAGAGAGAGAGAGAGAGGGAGTAAGGGATAGAAGGGAGAGAGATAGAAGAGAGAGAAGAGGGAGAGAAGATAGAGAAAGATAGATAAAGGGAGAGAGAAAAATGGGGGGAAGAAAAAGAGAAGAAGATAGATGAGTAAAGAAAAGAAGGAGTAGTGAGACAGAGGGAGAGAGAGAGAGAGAGAGAAAGATCGGAGGGGAGAGAGAGACTGAGATGAAGAGAAACGAGTAGAGGAATAGAAATGGTGTAAATAAACTGAGATGAAGAGAGATGAGTAGAAAAAGAGAGGGAGTAGAGTGGCAGAGGAACAAAGAGAGAGAGAGAAGAGAGAAGGGAGAGAGAGAAGAAAGAGGAAGAGAGAGAAGATAGAGAAAGATAGATAAAGAGAGAGAGAACATTGGTGAAATGAATAGAGAGGAAGAGAGATGAGTAGAGGAAGAGAGGGAGTAGCAAGGCAAAGGGTGAGAGAGAGAGAGAAAGAGAAGGGAGAAAGAGAAAGAAGAGAGAGGGAGAGAAAAGGAGAAGAAAGAGGGAGAGAGAGAAGAGGGAGAGAAGATAGAGAAAGAGAAAAAAGAAAAGAGAGAGAAATGGGGAAAGAAATAGAGAGGAAGAGAGATGAGTAGAAAAAGAGAGGGAGTAGAGCGGCAGAGGGAGAGAGAGAATGGGGTAAAGAGACTGAGATGAAGAGAGATGAATAAAGAGAGGAAGTACTAAGGTGGGGGGGGGGGGGAGAGCAGAAAGAGGGGGAGAGAAAGGATAGAAAGAGACTGAGATTAAGACAGAAATAGAGGGGGTAGCATGGCAGAGAAGGGGGAGGGGAAGAGATGGAGAGAGAAAGAAGTGGATAACTAATAACATAGAGAAAAACAATTGGTAATAAAATGAGAAAAGGAGAGAAAGACAGTGTATTGATAAACAAGGACAGCAAGCTATCGTAATTTCTTTTTCCTTTTGGGGCAGATATATATATAGGCCCCCTTATTACTGAAGGGGGCTTTAAGATTCCAACAGAAGATGCTTCAATTTGACTATTTCCTTACCTCTTTTTTCAGGGGTTGTCAAGGAGGGAAAAGAGGCCCCTAATCCTCGACATTGCGCCAAAATTGCCTTAGGTAACATCTCAATGCCCTTTTATGCCAAGCTATCAAGGCTGCCTGCCAGGGAAAGGGTCTGGTTTGGATGTTAGGAGAAATGTTAAAATTTAAAGAATTTTCTTGGAATACATTTTAGACAAAGTAACACTACATCAGAGAACTACATCAGTGAGAGAACCTTTATTCCAAATAGGAGGCTTGCTTTGTGGATTCCAAGAAGACCTTTGACTCAGTGTGGCACCCAGGCTTTTTCCTACAAATCTTAAAGAGAGGGAGTGCTCCAGCTGTTGGAGTTTGTGGGAGATGTGGTTCTGTTTTCTTTTTCATCGGAGGGTACCTTTGTATTGCCTTTGTAGGTGGTCATGGGCTTCCCTTAGTAGTAGTGTGAGATCTCCTGTAAAAGAACTTATCCCAGAAAAAGTGAGAGCCTTTATACATGAAGATAAGAGTGTTTGGAGGAACAAAGCATGGTCTACAGCAGCATTTCTCAACATTTTATTGGTATGTACCCCTTTTAAAACCCTGTACTCACCAAGTACCCCCTAGCATAGTAATCATTATCACAAGTACTCCTTGACAAATATATATATATATATTTAATCATAGTACATGTTAATTGGTTCTAAACAATTTCCCAGCATTTACTATTGCTTTTAATTAGCTAAAACACTAATTTGGTGTTGTTTAGATAAGATTTATCATTAAACTCTAAATTTGTTATTCTGGATTAAGTATATCCAGCCCTAGTAGCTCTTGGAACCATCAGAAGTACCCCCTGGGGTATGCGTACCACATGTTGAGAACCTAGGGTCTACAGTATCAAATGTTGAGGAAAGATTAAGAAGGATGAGTATGGAACAATGATCTTTGGATTCAACTAATGGGTCATTCTACTTTAATAAGAGATTTTTCCGTGGAGTAATTGGGGAAAAAATTAGACTGAACTTAGTCAAGTACAAAGTCAGTCGAGAGGTCGTTGGTGGCTAAATCTGTGTCGATATGTAATTATAGTACTTTGTATGTGAAAGGAACAAGTGGAACAGGAGGTGAGTAGATAGGCAAAATGATCCACAGGTTTTTTTGAGTATTGGTGTTGAATGACTACCAATGAGAAAATGCAAGTAGAAAGGTATGGGTTAAAAATAAGCATCGGCGCCGTGATAAAGGTTGAAGGGTGTTAAGAAATGATATGAAAGGGAATATAATGCAAGACACAGGTAGTGAGGTGAAATTTAGAAACTAAAGAGGAGAGAGTGAAGCCTGTTGGAGAGCAGCCTAGAGAAGGTTATGGCCAGTGTCTCATAAAAATGTGTCAGTGTTATTAATGATGTATGTTGCAAACTTCTCAGATGATAGGCAAAGAAGAAGGTGAGGGACAGAGACAAAGATGCCAACAATCCCTTCGGACTGAGTGACTGTGAAAATATAAAGAAAGATAGATAAGACTATTTTGTGAAATGGCGCATCCCCGAAGTTGATTAGAGTTTGTTTCTAAGACAGGAAATGTTTACTTGTATTAATTTTCCAACACCACCTGACCACTCTTTGTTTCTGAAGGTTTAGTAAAATGGATCCACAAGCTGTCCATGTACCTTCTAGAGCACAGGTGATGAACAGGGCTGCTCATCCGGATTCCGGATATCCGGGTAACCCGGATATCCAAACTTTTTTCAGCTATCCGATTCTATTTCAAGATTCCGGATTTCTGTAGAAATCCGGATAGCTATCTGCGGATAGTTGGCTGGCAATGCGGATATCCGCGGATATCCGCAGAAATCCGACTATTGAGATACTGTATAATGTCCAGGACGTCATTGAGCCAATCAGAGGGCTCCCAGCAGAAGCCCTAGCAACCAATCACAGAGGGGAACCCTGGCCAGCCCCACCTGACCTCATTGAGCCAATCAGAGGTCTCCCAGCCTAAGCCCTGGCACCCAATCACAGAAAGAAACCCTGGCCAGCCCCACCTGACCTCATTGAGCCAATCAGAGGGCTCCCAACCTAAGCCCTGGCATCCAGCCCCACCTGACCTCATTGAGCCAATCAGTGGGCTCCCAGCCTAAGCCCTGGCACACAATCACTGAAAGGAAGGCTGGCCAGCCCCCCTGTATAATAATGAGGGCTGCCATGATGAGACATATCGTCCTTGCTTGTGAATGCTCACTGAGAGATATGTTCCAGTGCTGCTGGCCTAGCAAGTGCTGTACACAGTGAAAAACCTGAAGCTGTTCAGTGATTAACCCCTTCACTATCAATACACTATTGTTGTATTGTTAATTAACTTGATTTCATAGTGTGACAGTCAGAGTGTGTGCTGCAGGGCTGCTGCAGCTGCAATGTGTCTGTGTGTGTGCTGTGCACAGACCAGGCCAGCTGCTGCCTGCTGGCCAGCTAGCCCTAGCTACAGTATAGGTTAGGGAATAGGAGTACTGTGTTATTGTGTAATTAGTACTGTAGTACTGCAGTCAGTGCTAGTAGTTGTTAGAGTAGTAGTACTACTGTGTTAGCTTACTACAGAACTGAGCTGTGCTGCTGAGCAGTGCCAGTGTGACAGTTAGTGTCTTCTCCTCTGCTGTCTGACCGTCACTCGGCACGTGGCATGTGGCACGTGGCACTTGGCACTTTGCACGTGGCACTTTCCACTTGGCACGTGGCACGTGGCACTTTGCACTTGGCACGTGGAACTTTGCACATGGCGATTTGACATCTCTGTCGTAGAGGAAGAACATCTCTTTTGGATACTCCACCCAAAGTAATCCTGGTCATTAAACAAAGCTGGGATGACAGGAAAAGAGGGGCTTAAGAAGATTTTGAAGCCACTGAGAGGAAGGAGATAGTGTTTCTGCCAATTCCTGTTTAATTTTTTTTTATTTTTTTTTTGGGGGGGGGGGGGGGGTAGGGAGGGATTAGGTTCTTAGCATGTTTACTTCTTTGTGTAATTATTTCCTTTTTTGCCATCTTGGTGAATGATGCAACCAACCCATTGACAAAGAGCTTCTGTGATGAGGACTTATCTTGCAAGGATGATGTTTCCGGAAGAAGAATCTTCTCCATGTATGGTCATATAGGCAACACTGTATTTATGGAAAAAAATAGATGAATACCCTTTTAATCTTTGTGATTTATAGATCTGAAGTGAAGGGATTACATCCTTCTCAAAGAAAGTGGCATTTTGCTTGAATATAGGCCACGGATCAGCAAGCTTTGACGGTCTCATGTTTCAGACACAGAAATAGCGATGGAAAGGTGTTCGGTAGAAATGGTCAATTTCTCCTTGAGAGGACTTTACGGAGGAGATGATTTGTAACTTGTAAGACTCTGATCAGAATCAGGTTTTGCTTCTGTATCTGTGCAGGCTTACAGTGTTAGTGTACTATACGAACATGTGGTTCAAATGTCTTACACTTGTTCTCTGACTAGTGTTGCAGTCAGGGGAGTAACTAGAAATCACTGGGCCCCCTGCAAAAATTTGGATCCCCCCATAGGTGCCAAATAATCGTAATGGGGCAGCATTTCACTATAAATTAATCGTAAAGTAGACAGCATTTCATCAGAAAATCGTAAAGTGGGCTGCATTCACCAGAAAATCGTAATGTGGGCAGCATTCACCAGAAAATCGTAATGTGGGCAGCATTCACCAGAAAATCGTAATGTGGGCAGCATTCACCAGAAAATCGTAACGTGGGCAGCAGTCACCAGAAAATCGTAACGTGGGCAGCAGTCACCAGAAAATCTTAATGTGGGCAGCAGTCATCAGAAAATCGTAACGTAGGCAGCAGTCACCAGACAATCGTAACGTAGGCAGCATTCAGCAGACAATCGTAACGTGGGCAGCATTCACCAGAAAATCGTAACGTGGGAAGCATTCACCAGAAGATCGTAACATGGGCAGCATTCACCATAAAATCGTAATGTGGGCAGCAGTCACTAGAACATTGTAATGTGGGCAACATTCACCAGAAAATCGTAATGTGGGCAGCAGTCACCAGAAAATCTTAATGTGGGCAGCATTCACCAGAAAATCTTAATGTGGGCAACATTCACCAGAAAATCATAACGTGGGCAACATTCACCAGAAAATCGTAATGTGGGCAGCATTCACCACAAAATCGTAATGTGGGCAGCATTCACCAGATAATCGTAATGTGGGCAGCATTCACCAGAAAATCGTAACGTGGGCAGCAGTCACCAGAAAATTGTAATGTGGGCAGCAGTCACCAGAAAATCGTAATGTGGGCAGCATTCACCAGAAAATCGTAATGTGGGCAGCAGTCACCAGAAAATCGTAATATGGGCAGCAGTCACCAGAAAATCATAATGTGGGCAGCAGTCACCAGAAAATCGTAATGTGGGCAGCAGTCACCAGAAAATCGTAACATTGACAGCATTCACCAGAAAATCATATTGTGGGCAGCAGTCACCAGAAAATCATAACGTGGGCAGCATTCACCAGAAAATCGTAATGTGGGCAGCAGTCGCCAGAATATCGTAATGTGGGCAGCAGTCACCATAAAATCGTAATGTGGGCAGCAGTCACCAGAAAACCGTAATGTGGGCAACATTCACCCAAAAATTGTAATGTGGGCAGCAGTCACCAGAAAATCGTAATGTGGGCAGCAGTCACCAGAAAATCGTAATATGGGCAGCAGTCACCAGAAAATCATAACGTGGGCAGCATTCACCAGAAAATCATAATGTGGGCAGCAGTCGCCAGAATATCGTAATGTGGGCAGCAGTCACCAGAAAATCATATTGTGGGCAGCAGTCACCAGAAAATCATAACGTGGGCAGCATTCACCAGAAAATCGTAATGTGGGCAGCAGTCGCCAGAATATCGTAATGTGGGCAGCAGTCACCATAAAATCGTAACGTGGGCAGCAGTCACCAGAAAACCGTAATGTGGGCAACATTCACCCAAAAATTGTAATGTGGGCAGCAGTCACCAGAAAATCGTAATGTGGGCAGCAGTCACCAGAAAATCGTAATGTGGGCAGTATTCACCAGAAAATCGTAATGTGGGCAGCAGTCACCAGAAAATCGTAATGTGGGCAGCAGTCACCAGAAAATAATAACGTGGGCAGCATTCACCAGAAGATCGTAATGTGGGCAGCAGTCACCAGAATATCGTAATGTGGGCAGCAGTCACCATAAAATCGTAAGGTGGGCAGCATTCACCAGAAAAATTGTAATGTGGGCAGCAGTCACCAGAAAATCGTAATGTGAGCAGCAGTCACCAGAAAATCGTAATGTGAGCAGCAGTCACCAGAAAATCGTAATGTGGGCAGCAGTCACCAGAAAATCGTAATGTGGGCAGCAGTCACCAGAAAATCATAACGTGGGCAGCATTCACCAGAAAATCGTAACGTGGGCAGCAGTCGCCAGAATATCGTAATGTGGGCAGCAGTCACCAGAAAATCATAATGTGGGCAGCAGTCACCAGAAAATCGTAACATTGGCAGCATTCACCAGAAAATCATATTGTGAGCAGCAGTCACCAGAAAATCATAACGTAGGCAGCATTCACCAGAAAATCGTATTGTGGGCAGCAGTCACCAGAAAATCATAACGTGGGCAGCATTCACCAGACAATCGTAATGTGGGCAGCAGTCGCCAGAATATCGTAATGTGGGCAGCAGTCACCATAAAATCGTAAGGTGGGCAGCATTCACCAGAAAAAGCGTAATGTGGGCAGCATTTACCAGTAAAAAAATGCATCTGTAAAAAAAACAAAAACAATTCACTCACCTGACAGAAGTCTCATCTTCTGGCGTCTGGAGCGCAGCTCCCCCGACGATCCTCCTGAAGCAAATCTCCCGCGCTGATAGGCAGAGAGCAGGGCTACGGGAAGATGGCACCCAAAGCCCTGTACTGGAGATGCAAATAGTTTCCAGTGCAAGGCTTCAGACACCATCTTTCTGTAGCCCTGCTCTGACTCCCGGGAGAGTGCGGGCTGCGGGGAATGAACTGGCTGGGTGGTCCCTGGCTGGGGGGTCCCACAATCGGGTGGGCGGCAGCGCTGCCCTTGCACACGGCGGGCGGGCCTCAGAGGGGCCCTAGGTGCCCCTGCGACTGATGGGGTTGTATCCCCTATAGTTACGCTGCTGGTTGCAGTATATTTGCATGATTGATTCGACCTCTGTAAAACTCATGCATGTTACTTCCAGTTTATTCAGTGCAGTGAAAAATCCAAACTTGTATTTCCATATCTACCGCATGCTAAGGAAGGAGGACTGATTGCCGAGAATCTTCTAATTGTGGAGAAGACTTTGGAGAGTTCTTTGGACTGCAAGATCAAATGAGTCAATCCTAAAGAAATTAACCTTGACTGTTCATTGGAAGGAGCAATGCTAAAAATGAAGCTGAAAAACTTTGGATGCACGATGAGAAGACAGGACACACTGGAGAAGACCCTGATGCTGGGAAAGATCGAAGGGCAAAAGGAGGGGGAGATAGCAGAGAATGAGATGGCTAGATAGTATCATGGAAGCAACAAACATGAGCTTGGACAAGCTTTGAGAGGCAGTAGAGGATAGGGGACATGTCATGTTGAGGTCCATGGGGTCGCAAGACACAACTGAATAGTGACTGAACAACAACAACAAAGTGCTGACATGCTAGTGTCTTAAAAAGAATCTTTAGTAAATAATACGAGTATACAGTGCTGCCCATAATTATTCATTAAGTCAAATTTTGACTTAAAGTAAACCTTAAGCCGACCAAAAAAATGAGTTTTACTCACCTGGGGCTTCCCTCAGCCCCCTGCAGGTGATCGGTGCCCTCGCCGTGTCCCTCCGATCCTCCTGTCCCTGCCGGCAGCTACTTCCGGTTTCGCCATCACCGGCCGTCAGGCTGGGAACGCGAGTGATTCTTCGCGCTCCCAGTCACAATATCGCCCCCTATACTGCTATTGCGGCAAGGAAGACCGAAATAGCAGCATAGGGGGAGATATTGTGGCTAGGAACGCGATGAATCACTCGCGTTCCCAGCATGACGGCCGGTGGCGGCAAAACCGGAAGTAGCCGCCGGCGGGGACAGGATGATCGGAGAGACACGGCGAGGGCACCGATCAGCTGCAGGGGGCTGAGGGAAGCCCCAGATGAGTAAAACTCATTTTTTTTTGGTAGGCTTAAGTGTCACTTTAAACTTACTTTTATTCAACCAGCAAGTATTTTTTTTTTTTTTTTTTACGTGAAATGACATAGGTGTCTCCCAAAAGATAATAAGATGATGTACAAAAGGCATTATTGTAGTGAAAAGTGTCCAGTTCAAAATTATTCATAGCCTTCAAAAACTGTCACAGTCTGTGGAAAAATACAAAGTTCTATACCATTCCAAATAGTCCAAGCTGTTCTAAAGTACCCTAATTACCCTGATTAATTGGGAACAGCTGGTTTAATCTACTCAACGGGTAAAAAACAGCAGCTCTCTGCAGTTGGTTTGTGGACAGTCATGGCTGGTCAGACAGGCAATGTTCGGTGTAGGCAGCAGGCAATAGAATAGTCAGTGTGCAGACAAAGGTCCAGACGCGTACGTTAAAAAAGGGCGCCGGGAAAAAAGGGCGCAGGGTTTTAAAAGATAATCATGAATAACGTTTAAAAAAAATTGTGTTATATTTCGTTTAAAAATAATGTTTTATAAAGTTATAAATCATTAAATAATGTGTATAAAATCGGCAATTTTAAAAACGTTAATCTTCCCTGTTTAAAAATTGAAATTTATAATAACGTTTTATAAAACATTAATAAGAATTTTACTAAAGCTATACCTAACCCTACTCTCACACAGAACCCTCCCTGTACCTATCCCTAACCCCTAGACCCCCCTGTTGGTGCCTAACCCTAAGACCCCCCTGTTGGTGCCTAACCCTAAGACCCCCCTGTTGGTAGAGATGAGCTGAAATTTTCGAAATTTCGAACTGCTTTTATTACGAATGCGAAATTTAACATTACGACCCAAATTCGTAATTTCGTAATTGATTTTCAAATCGTAATTTACAATTTCGTAATCGAAATTTCACTCCCATAATTACGAATTTCGTGTGTCCAACCGAAATTTTACTTTTTCACGTTTGTAAGGGTTTGTATCCCTCTAGATGCCTAAAATGAATAGCACAGCCAGCAGCCTCCTCCTCCTCCTCCTCCTCCCTCCTCCTCCTCCTCCTCCTCCTCCTCCTCCTCCTCCTCCTCCTCCTCCTCCTCCTCCCTCTCTCTCTCTCTCTCTCTCACTCTCTCTCTCTCTCTCTCTCTCTCTCTCTCTCTCTCTCTCTCTCTCTCTCTCTCTCTCTCTCTCTCTCTCTCTCTCTCTCTCTCTCTCTCTCTCTCCCTCTCTCCCTCTCCCCTCTCCCTCTCCCTCTCCCCTCTCTCTCTCCCTCTCCCTCTCCAGAGATCTGTAGTATTTCAAAACCATACTCACATTCATGACATGTCCAGGGATCAAACCCAGGCCAACCACATGGAAGACAGCTATGCTCACCACCATACCACCAAACACACACTAAATAGACTGCTAACCTAAATCTTACTTGTAGACAGTCATATGAGACACATGCTGGGTGCAGGGCTTTGTGATTGGACCATGGACCATGCGATAGAGTGAGGTGCAAAAATGAAATCATGCCTAGCAGAGGATGGTTTCACAATGCTAAATGCTAGGCTGGCTGTGGTGCAATTGGTTAGTGCATCTGGCTGGTAACAGCAAGGTTACAGGTTCAATTCCATCCAGGCATGTCTTTTCCTTTTGCGTTCAACAGTTGTCCAAACAGAGCCAACAGAGCCCCAGATAGCCATGTAGAGTTAGGTCACAGCTAGCCTGGCTGTGGTGCAATTGGTTAGTGTGTCTGGCTGGTAACAGCAAGGTTACAGGTTCGATTCCATCCAGGCATGTCTTTTCCTTTTGAGTTCAACAGTTGTCCAAACACCGAGCACAAAGTTTTGCATGCGTAAAGTTTTACGCACGCAAAATACCCCATGGGGTTCAATGGCGCAGCGCGCATGCGACCGCAAAAGGAAAAGACATGCCTGGATGGAATCGAACCTGTAACCTTGCTGTTACCAGCCAGACACACTAACCAATTGCACCACAGCCAGGCTAGCTGTGACCTAACTCTACATGGCTATCTGGGGCTCTGTTGGCTCTGTTTGGACAACTGTTGAACGCAAAAGGAAAAGACATGCCTGGATGGAATTGAACCTGTAACCTTGCTGTTACCAGCCAGATGCACTAACCAATTGCACCACAGCCAGCCTAGCATTTAGCATTGTGAAACCATCCTCTGCTAGGCATGATTTCATTTTTGCACCTCACTCTATCGCATGGTCCATGGTCCAATCACAAAGCCCTGCACCCAGCATGTGTCTCATATGACTGTCTACAAGTAAGATTTAGGTTAGCAGTCTATTTAGTGTGTGTTTGGTGGTATGGTGGTGAGCATAGCTGTCTTCCATGTGGTTGGCCTGGGTTTGATCCCTGGACATGTCATGAATGTGAGTATGGTTTTGAAATACTACAGATCTCTGGAGAGAGAGAGAGAGAGAGAGAGAGAGAGAGAGAGAGAGAGAGAGAGAGAGGAGGAGGAGGAGGAGGAGGAGGAGGAGGAGGAGGAGGAGCTGGCTGTGCTATTCATTTTAGGCATCTAGAGGGATACAAACTTTAAAATACTAAATTTCGTAATCGTAATTACGAAAATTTGCGTAATTTGCGAAAATTACGAAATTCCGATTACTGTTAAAATCGTAATTGTAGTAATTTCGCGAAATTTCGGAAATTCGTAATTAGGTCATTACGCTCATCCCTACCTGTTGGTGCCTAAACCTAAGACCCCCCTGTTGGTGCCTAACCCTAAGACCCCCCTGTTGGTGCCTAAACCTAAGACCCCCCTGTTGGTGCCTAAACCTAAGACCCCCCTGTGATAAGCATTAATAACGTTTTAAAAAAATATGGTGCGGTTTTTCGTTAAAAAATGCAAAAAAAAAAAAATTGTACGGTTTTTCGTTTAAAAGTAATGTTTTAAAAATATTGTACTGTTTTTCGTTTAAAAATAATGTTTTAAAAATTATAAATCATTAAATAATGTGTAATCATGAGAAACAGTTATAAAACATTAAAAGTCTCCGGGCGCCGCTTTTAAAACGTTATTTTTCTCCGGCGTCCTTTTTTCCTGTTGGGCGCCGATTTAAACGATATTTATTATGGGAGTGAATGGCGGCGCCCTTTTTGTCCACCTGCCTCATGCGCCCAAATTTCCTGCTTCCGGTCCAGACATGTATTGGGCAAGTAACAGGGGACAACAGCAAGGGAAGACCAGCAGCTAGCTCCAGTGACTTAATGCTATCACAAGCAAGGCCTGAAGGTGCCAGCCTTGCTTAAATACAAGCCACACCCAATCAAGAAGTCTAACCAATGCAGCCAACCAATAGGAACCAGCCCAGATTCTAGTGATTGGCTCAGCATAAGTCAATCACATCCTGTTTAAAGACAGCACCAGAGAGCTTATCCCGAGCATCCCCATCTCATGGCAACACCGGCGGAAGTCCATCCCCACGATCCCGTGGCACTTGCCGGAATGTTCAACCAGCAAGGAAATCCATGCACCCATCTGTGCTGACCCTCAGAGACCCCACCAGATCCAGACTCAGGTGAGATCATGACAGGTAAAGTTGCTATGCACAGGAAACAATTTTCCCAGTATATCTGATGTTCAAGTAACCTGGATTGCGTAAGTAGCGCGACCCACATTACCTAGGTAATCAGGGCTGGATTTACATCACAGGAGCCTATAGGTACAGATGTCCTGGCATGCTAGATGTCACCCTCCATGACCTTACAAACCCCCTCCGAACCTCACCGCAAGTGTGCTGGCTGGCGCAGCTGTCACTTCTCCCTTACGTCTCTTGTCTGTCATAAGCAGCTATAGGTGACCCTTAGGATTAGTTAGCCAGAACTATCCTTAGTATTAAGTAGCTAGAGGTGCCCCCGAGTGAAGGGAGAGTAACCTCTCATTTACACTCTGCTCAGGTCTCTGCTAGGTAAGGCTGGAGGAAGATACTAGGGGATGGTAGTGAGTCACTTTTCCATCATCAGCTGCCTTTAGGCAGATGCCTACAGTGCCTGATAGTAAATGCAGCCCTGTAGGTAATGCATACCTGCCAGAGTACCACTGAATGCTAATACAAGGGGGAAAAATAGCGTTAGGCATAAAGCAAGCTGATAGCTGAATACTGGCAATATTAAATGACCAATATTTTACCTATCGACAATACCTGGCGCCCCATTTAGCACCCGGCTACATTGAACGCACGCTGGGAATGTGTCACTGAGAGTGTGTGTGTGTATATATATATATATACAGTATATATATATATATATATATATATATATATATATATATATATATCTGGTAAACATCTAGAATAGTAAATCATTAAAGATGTGAATCAGAGGAGTGGGTAGTGAATTAGAGGAATGGGTAGTTAGGGGGGAGTTTTGTGAAATCTCTCCGCCGTAATCAGGGTTGTAGAGAATGTTGTTGACTGGAGAGCCGCTTTACATATCTCATGTTCATCTCTGGGGTGATATGACCAGACGCAGGCGGAACCATGCGGCGTGTACGCACATATATGTAGTCAGTGACTGTGTAATGAGCAAGGCCTCTCATCTGCATGAAATTTACAATAACTTCCAACATAGATCACCCTGACAAATTCATAATTAGCTAACTTAATATCATTTGCATAATGGCTTAGCAGAGTGTCAATAAATTTATGACCATGCAAACACATCACCCGGCCTCATTATACTGTCCGTGCGAGGAATCCATATGTATGCATGCTCTACGCCACTCTATACCAGGTTGGAAAACAAAGGTCGGGGATGAAGCTTCACTTGCAGACAAAGAGAAAGGAAGCTAAATCTCAAGTTGTATTATTGCTACAGCATGTGTACCCACTGGGCACGGCAGAGGTCAAGAAGGACATGACTAGTACTAAAATATGTCAGGTGAAAGGTGGCTGTGTATGAAGTGATGTAGTGGTGGTAAAGGTGGAGAACTTTCACTTTACTACCTCTCTTCTTACACAGCCATTTACTTTGCCACATGTCCACCTATTCATCCACGTTTCACTTTACCACATCTCTCCTTACACAGCCCCCTTTCAATTTAACATATCTCTTCTTACACAGCCACCTTTCACTTTACCACATCTCTCCTTACACAGCCACCTTTCCCTTAAAGGGATACTGTAGGGGGGTCGGGGGAAAATGAGCTGAACTTACCCGGGGCTTCTAATGGTCCCCCACAGACATCCTGTGCCCGCGCAGCCGCTCACCGATGCTCTGGCCCCGCCTCCGGTTCACTTCTGGAATGTCTGACTTTAAAGTCAGAAAACCACTGCGCCTGCGTTGCCGTGTCCTCGATCCAGCTGATGTCATCAAGAGCGCACAGTGCAGGCCCAGTATGGTCTGTGTCTGCGCAGTACACTCCTGGTGACATCAGCGGGAGCGAGGACACGGCAACGCAGGCGCAGTGGTTTTCTGACTTTAAAGTCAGAAATTCCAGAAGTGAACTGGAGGCGGGGCCGGAGCATCGGTGACTGGCTGCACAGACACAGGATGTCTGCGGGGGACCATTAGAAGCCCCGGGTAAGTTCAGCTCATTTTCCCCCGACCCCCCTACAGTATCCCTTTTACCACATCTCTTCTCACAAAGCCACCTTTCACTTTACCACATCTCTTCTTACACAGCCACCTTTCACTTTACCACATCTCTTCTTACACAGCCACCTTTCACGTTACTACATTTCTACTTACACAGCCACCTTTCAATTTAACATATCTCTCCTTACACAGCCACCTGCACTTTAATGCCTGTCTTTTTACACAGCCCCCTTTGACTTTACCACATCTCTTCTTACACAGCCACCTTTCACTTTACTACATCTCTTCTTACACAGCCACCATTTTTTACCACATCTCTTCTTACACAGCAACTTTTCCACATCACTTCTTACACAGCCCCCTTTCACTTTACCACATCTCTTCTTACACAGCCACCATTCACTTTACCACATCTCTTCTTACACAGCAACTTTTCCACATCGCTTCTTACACAGCCACCTTTCACTTTACCACATCTCTTCTTACACAGCCACCTTTCACTTTACTACATCTCTTCTTACACAGACGCCTTTCACTTTACCACATCTCTTCTTACACAGCCACCTTTCACTTTACCACATCTCTTCTTACACAACCACCTTTCACTTTACCACATCTCTTCTTACACAGCCACCTTTCACTTTACTACATCTCTTCTTACACATACGCCTTTCACTTTACCACATCTCTTCTTACACAGCCACTTTTCCACATCACTTCTTACACAGCCACCTTTCACTTTACCATATCTCTTCTTACACAACTACCTTTCACTTTACCACATCTCTTCTTACACAGCCACCTTTCACTTTACCACATCTCTTCTTACACAGCCACCTTTCACTTTACCACATCTCTTCTTACACAGCCACTTTTCCACATCACTTCTTACACAGCCACCTTTCACTTTACCACATCTCTTCTTACACAACTACCTTTCACTTTACTACATCTCTTCTTACACAGCCACCTTTCACTTTACCACATCTCTTCTTACACAGCCACCTTTCACTTTACCACATCTCTTCTTACACAGCCACCTTTCACTTTACCACATCTCTTCTTACACAGCCACCATTCACTTTACCACATCTCTTCTTACACAGGAACTTTTTCACATCACTTCTTACACAGTCACCTTTCAATTTACTACATCTTTTCTTACACAGCCACCATTCATTTTACTACATCTCTTCTTACACAGCCACTTTTCCACATCTCTTCTTACACAGCCACCTTTCACTTTACCACATCTCTTCTTACACAGTGTAACGATTGGTGTCAGCACACAGAGAGAATCTGATTATTGATGATCTGCAGAACCATCAACAAAACAGATGTATACTTGATTATGGATGATCTGCAGAATCACCAATAATAAAAGTATGGCTAGCCTCTGGACACCTAATGAAGTATAAGTATAACTGTAGGCTATCTTCCGTGAGGCGGGAGATACGGGCAGCTCGGCCAGGAACCACCTGAGGGGCAGGTGGCCCTGGGCTGTGCAGGGACTATCACCTTGAGAGAGGAGATAGATATAATCTGGCAGCTAGTGATTCCCTGGTAAACTGGAAATCAGACTGTACTGCAGCCAGGGGACTCCAATGGGAAAGAGGCCACTGGCTGTGTTGCAGGAAGGACTCTCTGATGAGCAAGAGGTCCTTGCAGCTAACTGACACTTGGTGGAATAATGTCACGTGTAGTACAGACAGGCTGAACACTCGAGGGATGAGTGCCAGCCAGAAGGGTCGGGCAGGCCAGGTCGGCAACACCCGAGCAAATGGTCATAACAGATATAAATCACAATCCTAGTCTGGGGTGTGAGGACCTTGGTCTAGACATCCAGGAACTAGTGTAAAGAATAACACAGTATTCTATGCTTGGGTGTGAGGTCCCTGGTCTCAACACCCTGGAACAGGTCTAGAGTACAACACAGTAATGACACAGTAATCCTAAGCTTGGATGTGAGATCCTTGGTCACAACACCCTGGAACTGGTCTGAAGTATAACACAGTAATGACACAGTAATCCTAAGCTTGGGTGTAAGGTCCTTGGTCACAACACCCTGGAACTGGTCTAAAGTATAACACAGTAATGACACAGTAATCCTAAGCTTGGGTGTGAGGTCCTTGGTCACAACACCCTGGAACTGGTCTAAAGTATAACACAGTAATGACACAGTAATCCTAAGCTTGGGTGTGAGGTCCTTGGTCACAACACCCTGGAACTGGTTTAAAGTAGAACGCAGTATATAACAATAGCGTAATCTGGCTGAGTGTGAATTCCCAGGTCCACCTGGTTCTAACACACTGTAGGATCTGACTGAGGTCTGAGTGCTCACATGTAAGTATTCGCAACGGCAGACAACCAGCAACTGACAAGCAAGATCTATATATACTTGCAGTGCTGTGCAACTCCGCCCGAGCCACTCAGCCAATCCAGAGTCCAGCTGGGATCAGCTGATTGGCCTGATCAGCTGATTCCCCTTCTGCTGGTATAAATGTCCTGTCGCCTGGCGTGCGCACGCGTAGCTCTCCATCTGTGTGAACTAGAAGGTCCAGCCAAGCCAGACGCGTGTCGCTGCGCGGAAACCGCCGGTCTGAACGTGGAGATAGCCGCCCCATCACTAGACCACGCAGCGGCATCTCCGCTGTTCATTACACACAGCCACCTTTCACTTTACCACATCTCTTCTTACTCAGCCACCTTTCACTTTACCACATCTCTTCTTACACAGCTACCTTTCACTTTACCAAATCCTCTCCTTGCACAGATACCTTTCACTTAACCACATCTCCTCTTACACAGCCACCTTTCACTTTACCACATGTCCACTTATTCATCCACCTTTCACTTTACCACATGTCTTCTTACACAGCCACCTTTCACTTTACCACATCTCTTCTAACACAGCCACCTTTCACTTTACTACATCTCTTCTTACACAGCCACCTTTCACTTTACTACATCTCTTCTTACACAGACGCCTTTCACTTTACCACATCTCTTCTTACACAGCCACTTTTCCACATCTCTTCTTACACAGCCACCATTCATTTTACCACATCTCTTCTTACACAGCCACTTTTCCACATCTCTTCTTACACAACTACCTTTCACTTTACTACATCTCTTCTTACACAGCCACCTTTCACTTTACCACATCTCTTCTTACACAGCCCCCTTTCACTTTACCACATCTCCTCTTACACAGCCACCTTTCACTTTACCACATCTCTTCTTACACAGCCACCATTCACTTTATCACATCTCTTCTTACACAGCAACTTTTCCACATCACTTCTTACACAGCCACCTTTCTCTTTACCACATCTCTTCTTACACAACCACCTTTCACTTTACTACATCTCTTCTTACACAGCCACCTTTCAATTTACTACATCTCTCCTTACACAGCCACTTTTCCACATCACTTTTTATGCAGCCACCTTTCACTTTACTAAATCTCTTCTTACACAGCCACCATTCATTTTACCCCATCTCTTCTTACACAGCTCCCTTTCATTTTACCACATCTCTTTTTACACAGCCACCTTTCACTTTACCACATCTCTTCTTACACAGCCACCATTCACTTTACCACATCTCTTCTTACACAGCCCCCTTTCACTTTACCACATCTCTTCTTACACAGCCACCTTTCACTTTACTACATCTCTTCTTACACAGCCACCTTTCACTTTACTACATCTCTTCTTACACAGCCACCATTCATTTTACCACATCACTTCTTACACAGCCCCCTTTCACTTTACCACATCTCTTCTTACACAGCCACCTTTCACTTTACCACATCTCTTCTTACACAGCCACTTTTCCACATCACTTCTTACACAGCCACCTTTCACTTTACCATATCTCTTCTTACACAGCCACCGTTCAATTTACTACATTTCTCCTTAAACAGCCACTTTTCCACATCACTTCTTACACAGCCACCTTTCACTTTACTACATCTTTTCTTACACAGCCACCATTCATTTTACCACATCTCTTCTTACACAGCCACTTTTCCACATCTCTTCTTACACAACTACCTTTCACTTTACTACATCTCTTCTTACACAGCCACCTTTCTTTTTACCAAATCCTCTCCTTGCACAGATACCTTTCACTTAACCACATCTCCTCTTACACACCCACCTTTCACTTTACCACATGTCCACTTATTCATCCACTTTTCACTTTACCACAACTCTTCTTACACAGCCACCTTTCACGTTACCACATCTCTTCTTACACAGCCACCTTTCACTTTACTACATCTCTTCTTACACAGCCACCTTTCACTTTACCACATCTCTTCTTACACAGCCACCTTTCACTTTATCACATCTCTTCTTACACAGCCACTTCTCCACATCTCTTCTTACACAACAACCTTTCACTTTACTACATCTCTTCTTACACAGCCACCTTTCACTTTTCCACATCACTTCTTACACAGCCACCTTTCACTTTACCACATCTCTTCTTACACAGCCACCTTTCACTTTACCACATCTCTTCTTACATAACCACCTTTCACTTTACCACATCTCTTCTTACACAACCACCTTTCACTTTACTACATCTCTTCTTACACAGCCACCTTTCAATTTACTACATCTCTCCTTACACAGCCACTTTTCCACATCACTTCTTATGCAGCCACCTTTCACTTTACTACATCTCTTCTTACACAGCCACCATTCATTTTACCACATCTCTTCTTGCATAGCCACTTTTCCACATCTCTTCTTACACAACTACCTTTCACTTTACTACATCTCTTCTTACACAGCCACCTTTCACTTTACCACATCTCTTCTTACACAGCCCCCTTTCACTTTACCACATCTCCTCTTACACAGCCACCTTTCACTTTACCACATCTCTTCTTACACAGCCACCATTCACTTTACCACATCTCTTCTTACACAGCAACTTTTCCACATCACTTCTTACACAGCCACCTTTCACTTTACCACATCTCTTCTTACACAACCACCTTTCACTTTACCACATCTCTTCTTACACAACCACCTTTCACTTTACTACATCTCTTCTTACACAGCCACCTTTCAATTTACTACATCTCTCCTTACACAGCCACTTTTCCACATCACTTCTTATGCAGCCACCTTTCACTTTACTACATCTCTTCTTACACAGCCACCATTCATTTTACCCCATCTCTTCTTACACAGCTCCCTTTCATTTTACCACATCTCTTCTTACACAGCCACCATTCACTTTACCACATCTCTTCTTACACAGCCCCCTTTCACTTTACCACATCTCTTCTTACACAGCCACCTTTCACTTTACTACATCTCTTCTTACACAGCCACCTTTCACTTTACTACATCTCTTCTTACACAGCCACCATTCATTTTACCACATCACTTCTTACACAGCCCCCTTTCACTTTACCACATCTCTTCTTACACAGCCACCTTTCACTTTACCACATCTCTTCTTACACAGCCACTTTTCCACATCACTTCTTACACAGCCACCTTTCACTTTACCATATCTCTTCTTACACAGCCACCGTTCAATTTACTACATTTCTCCTTAAACAGCCACTTTTCCACATCACTCCTTACACAGCCACCTTTCACTTTACTACATCTTTTCTTACACAGCCACCATTCATTTTACCACATCTCTTCTTACACAGCCACTTTTCCACATCTCTTCTTACACAACTACCTTTCACTTTACTACATCTCTTCTTACACAGCCACCTTTCTTTTTACCAAATCCTCTCCTTGCACGGATACCTTTCACTTAACCACATCTCCTCTTACACATCCACCTTTCACTTTACCACATGTCCACTTATTCATCCACTTTTCACTTTACCACAACTCTTCTTACACAGCCACCTTTCACTTTACCACATCTCTTCTTACACAGCCACCTTTCACTTTACTACATCTCTTCTTACACAGCCACCTTTCACTTTACCACATCTCTTCTTACACAGCCACCTTTTACTTTACCACATCTCTTCTTACACAGCCACTTCTCCACATCTCTTCTTACACAACAACCTTTCACTTTACTACATCTCTTCTTACACAGCCACCTTTCACTTTTCCACATCACTTCTTACACAGCCACCTTTCACTTTACCACATTTCTTCTTACACAGCCACTTTTCATTTTACCACATCTCTTCTTACACAGCCACCATTCAGTTTACCACATCTCTTCTTACACAGCCCCCTTTCCCTTTACCACATCTCTTCCTACACAGCCACTTTTCATTTTACCACATCTCTTCTTACACAGCCACCTTTCACTTTACCACATCTCTTCTTACACAGCCACCTTTCCCTTTACTACATCTCTTCTTACACAGCCACCTTTCACTTTACCACATCTCTTTTTACACAGCCACCTTATACTTTACCACATCTCTTCTTACACAGCCACCTTTCACTTTACCAAATCCTCCCCTTGCACAGATACCTTTCACTTTACCACATCTCCTCTTACACAGCCACCTTTCACTTTACCGCGTCTCTTCTTACACAGCGACCTTTCACTTTACCACATCTCTTCTTACACAGCCACTATTCACTTTACCACACCTCTTCTTACACAGCCACCTTTCACTTTACCATATCTCTTCTTACACAGCCACCTTTCACTTTACCACATCTCTTCTTACACAGCCACCTTTCACTTTACTACATATCTCCTTACACAGCCACTTTTCCACATCACTTCTTACACAGCCACCTTTCACTTTACTACATCTCTTCTTACACAGCCACCATTCATTTTACCACATCTCTTCTTACACAGCCACTTTTCCTCATCTCTTCTTACACAACTACCTTTCACTACATCTGAGAGACAGAGGGAGCTTAGGGAGTTAAATAAGTGGCTGAGAAATTGGTGTAGGAATGAAGGGTTTGGGTTCCTGGAGAACTGGGCAGACTTTGCAGTCGGCTACAGGTTCTACAGCAGGGATGGGCTGCACCTTAATGGGGAGGGTGCAGCTGCATTGGGGGAGAAGATGGCTAAACGGTTGGAGGAGATTTTAAACTAGGATCTGGGGGGAGGCGGGAGGATAAAGTCTCAATATGTAGACAAGATAAGGTAAAAAGACAGTGGGAGCCTAACATTATGGGGGGTGGAGAGGGAGGTGGGGACAGTGTAAAGATTAAGGAGGTTGGTAAAACTTCAAGTAGCCCATTTCGTGTAAACAAAATTGGTAAATGTGTTGGTAAAAATATAAAGTGCATGGTAACCAATGCTCGGAGCCTTGCAAATAAAATAGACGAACTAGAGTTCATTCTGAATGACAAAGGCTATGACATTGTGGGAATAACCGAGACATGGATGGATGAAAGCCATGACTGGATAGCTAATTTAAAAGGATACAATGTGTTTAGGAGGGATAGAACAGGGAAAAAAGGTGGAGGGGTTTGTCTCTTTGTTAAGAATTCTTTTACAGCTGTCCTCAACGATGAGATGGAGGAAGATTGCGAAGATGTGGAGTCCGTTTGGGTAAATATTCATGGTGGAAATAAAAGTTGCCAATTGCTTATTGGGGTATGCTACAGACCACCTCTTATTAATGAAGCTGCAGAACTGCGATTACTACAGCAGATTGAAAAAGCTGCAAGTAAAAATGAGGTCATAATTATGGGCGACTTCAACTTTCCAGACATTGACTGGGGTATTGAGGCTACCCATTCTGGTAAAAGCAGCAGATTTCTGGCAGCACTACAGGACAATTACTTGACTCAAATGGTAACGGAACCAACTAGGGGGAATGTGTTACTGGGTCTGATTATTTCTAATAGACCAGATAATGTATCAAATGTGCAGGTTCAAGAACATTTGGGAAATAGTGATCACAACATGATAACGTTTGATCTGGTGACTGATAGGCCACGGGGCAGCGGGATCACTAAAACTATGAATTTTAGAAAAGCAAAGTTCAATCAAATTAGGCAGGCACTAAGTTTGGTGAACTGGGATAATGTACTACAAGGGAAGGACACTGAAGGGAAATGGCAAGCTTTTAAATGTATTCTCAATCAATATTGTAGTATGTATATCCTATATGGAAACAAAATGTCTAGGAATAAAAAAAAGGCCTCTATGGATGAATAGAAAGGTTAGGGATAAAATGAAGAGGAAAAAGAATGCCTATAAGGTCCTAAAACAGGAGGGGACTGAGGCTGCACTAAGCAATTATAAGGAGTGCAATAAAAATTGTAAAAAAGAAATTAGGCTGGCAAAGATCGAAGCTGAAAATCAAATCGCTAGGGATATCAAATCTAACCCAAAAAAGTTTTACAAGTACATCAACTCTAAAAAAAGAAAGGTTGACTGTATAGGAATCCTAAAGGATGAGGGTGGGAACTCAATGGTGGATGACCAAGGTAAGGCAGAGTTATTAAATGCTTTCTTTGCTTCTGTCTTCACAAAGGAATACAGCACTGTTGCAAATTACAGAGGCGGAAGAGTCTCAATCTTCTAACTGTAATATTAAATACTTAACACAGGAAGAAGTAAAGGCAAGACTAAATAAATTAAAAATAGACAAGGCACCTGGCCCGGATGGCATGCATCCTCGGTTCCTAAGAGAATTAAGTTCAGTTATAGCTAAGCCCCTTTATCTTATCTTTTGTGACTCTCTTGCAACTAGCAGAGTCCCAGTGGATTGGCGTACAGCCCACATTTTCCCATTATTTAAGAAGAGCAAAAAATCTGATCCAGAAAATGATATACCTGTAAGCTTAACATCAGTTGTATGCAAACTATTTGAGGGGTTACTAAGAGATACTATACATGACTTCATAGTAGAAAATAATCTTACTTCTCAGCATCAACATGGGTTTACTAAAGACAGGTCCTGTTTGACTAACATGCTCAGCTTTTATGAGGTAGTGAATGCTAATATGGATATTGGGAATGCTGTAGATGTGATATACTTGGACTTTGCAAAGGCCTTCAACACTGTTCCCCACAGAAGTCTGGTGCAAAAGTTGAGGATGCAAGGACTGGGGAAGAGTTTGTGTGCATGGATAGGGAACTGGCTAATGGACAGAAAACAAAGAGTTGTGGTCAATGGATCGTACTCAAAATGGGAAACTGTTAGCAGTGGGGTCCCACAGGGGTCTGTACTGGGTCCAGTGCTCTTCAATTTATTTATTAATGACCTAGTAGATGCAGTAGTGAGTAATGTTGCTATTTTTGCAGATGATACAAAATTGTGCAGAATCATCAACTCTCAGGAAGATAGTTTTATATTGCAACAGGATCTGGATAGGATGGCTATATGGGCACATACATGGCAGATGAAATTCAATGTTGACAAATGTAAAGTCATGCATTTTGGTCGTACCAATGGTCTAGCACCATACAAAATAAATGGGATACAGTTGGGAACATCAAACTTGGAGAAGGACTTAGGAGTACTCATCGACAACAAGTTAAATAATCGTACTCAATGCCAAGCCGCTGCAGCTAAAGCGAACAAAATTTTGGGTGCATTAAAAGGGAAATAAAAACTCGAGATGCTAGCATAATATTGCCCCTGTTTAACTCTCTAGTAAGGCCACATCTGGAATATGGAATTCAGTTCTGGGCACCACATTACAAAAAAGATATTGCAGTTTTAGAGCAGGTGCAGAGACGAGCTACAAAATTGATATGTGGGATGGAAGGTCTCGCTTACCAAGAAAGGTTAGATAAACTGGGTTTATTTAGTCTAGAGAACAGACGCCTTAGAGGAGATCTAATTAACATGTATAAATACATCAGAGGGCAATATAATAGCTTGGCGGATGAGCTTTTTGTCCCTAGGCCTTCTCAAAGGACTAGAGGACATGATCAGCGCATGGTGTAAAAACGTTTTAGCCATTTATTTAGGAAAGGGTTCTTTACAGTAAGAGTGATTAAGATGTGGAATGCATTGCCACAGGAAGTCGTTATGGCAAACTCTATACCTGCATTTAAAGGGGGCTTAGATGCTTTCCTTGCGTTGAAAGACATTCATGGCTACAATTACTAGGTAATGCCTAATGATGTTGATCCAGGGATTTTATCTGATTGCCATCTGGAGTCGGGAAGGAATTTTTCCCTTTAGGGGTTAATTGGACCATGCCTTGTGGGTTTTTTTTTGCCTTCCTCTGGATCAACAGGGGTATGTAGGGGACGGGCTGGAGTTGTACTTTGTACTGGTTGAACTCGATGGACGTATGTCTTTTTTCAACCAAAATAACTATGTAACTATGTAACTTTACCACATCTCTTCTTACACAACCACCTTTCACTTTACCACATGTCTTCTTACACAGCCACTTTTCACTTTACTACATCTCTTCTCACAAAGCCACCTTTCACTTTACTACATCTCTTCTCACAAAGCCACCTTTCACTTTACCACATCTCTTCTTATACAATTACCATTCACTTAACCAAGTTTCTTCTCTCTGATCCACCTTTACTTTACTAAATCTCTTCTTATGCAGCCACTAACAAGTAAAAAAAAAACTTGTGACTTTTTTGAAATTTTCTATTAGAAATTGTAAGTGTTATGAACTTGCTTGTGGAAGTCAAGACTGGAATGGGACACCTAGAATAAAACTAAACTTATTTACAATAAAGAAACAGTCTGAAAATTATCTTTATGTATTCGGCCAGCATTGTTTTTTCAAACTCACCTATATTGTGTCTCCTGGCGTTCGCAGTCCTCCTTTCACCGTATGTCAAGGCAAACGCCGGCTGCGAGCTCAGTGTCCGGCTCATTGGTAGTCCCGGTGAGTAACTGACGTATCCTTGGCAGTTGAAACAATATACTGGTGATCAGACATTATAAAATGTAGGAGGGGATATAAGAATCAGACACAAAAATGGAAATAAAAACGAGCGCCGACTTTTATTGTCTCCAGCCTCTGTCACTCTGCCGAAACCAGAAGTCGTATATAAGAAAAATGTGACACACTAATGGCAAGTCATTTACTCAAGGATGGGTCTGCGCCTTGAAAGTGCCTTCCACGTGCAGCGCCTTCCCAACTTCGCGAGTGTATCTGCATGGCGGCCGTTACTCTGCGTCGAAGTTCCCAATTTGTGCGCGATGTGACTTTTATAACGCCATTAAAACAGCCTCGTGAAATGTGCTGTAAGGAACAATGATGCATGGCCTTTCAAGGAGTTACGGGTGGAAAACAAAAAAACACCTCCTGTAAAGTCACTTTCAGATCCGCGTCTGCCCGGCAAAACATTTTTTTTTGTTTACGGAATTTAGGAAGGGATTGATGTACGGTTTATAGGGCTCCGTTGTATTCCCAAGAACATTCCATAAATGATTTTGAAGGACATTTATACTGTAGTTATACTTTCTTTGTTACTTTATTTACAAACATAAGGGACCCAGTTTAAAATTCCTGTTATGATTCTGCTTACTTGCCTTATTTGGCAAAAAAAAGCAGATTTTTCTGGACAAATCAGACTTCAATTGAAAATCTAAAAATTGAAAAAGGGAAATTCTGGTGCCAGCCAATAATTATCATTTTTTACGGGTGTAACGATCGGTGTCAGCACACAGAGATAATCTGATTATTAGTGATCTGCAGTATCACCAAGAATACAGATATATACCCGATTATTGATGATCTGCAGAATCACCGATAATCCAAGTATAACTAACCTCTGGACACCTATATAGTGTGAGTGTTTGGTGCAACAGTAATGACTTTGAGTTGGACCACCCGAGGAGCAGGTGGTCTTTGGCAGTATGGGCGATACCGCCCTCTGAGAAGTGCAAAAACCTTCCAACAGCCTGAGACCTCCAAAGAGGTGGAGCCCCAGGCTGAAAGTAGGAAGG
The DNA here is from genome assembly GCF_040937935.1 of Hyperolius riggenbachi. NCBI lineage: Eukaryota > Metazoa > Chordata > Amphibia > Anura > Hyperoliidae > Hyperolius > Hyperolius riggenbachi. The sequence goes on from NC_090646.1 coordinate 654,161,411, forward strand.
ACCTGTGAGTGAGTGACACCTGAAAGGTGGATGTCCCTAGCAGGTCTGGAGACTATCTCTAATGGAGAGAGATAGCTCCCAAGGTCGGGCAAGCCGGGTCGGCAACACACGGACAGACAAGGTACAGAGACAGAAGGCTGATTCGGTATCCAAAGGCAGGCAGGATTGGCGGCAACAGATAATCAGATATGCGTAGGTACCGAATCAGAAAGCAGAGGGATAGTCAGAAATGCAATAGGTCATAACAGATATCAAAACAATGCCTAGTCTTGGGTGTGAGGTCCATGGTCTCAACACCCTGGAACTAGTCTGGAGTATAATATGATGGAACACAGTATCCCTAGTCTTGGGTGTGAGGTCCGTGGTCTCGACACCCTGGAACTAGTCTGAAGTATAACACAATGATAACACAGAGTCCCTAATCTTGGGTGTGAGGTCCGTGGTCTCGACACCCTGGAACTAGTCTGAAGTATAACACAATGATAACAGAAGTAATCTGGCTCAGTGTGAATTCCCAGGTCCTCCTGGTTCTAACACACTGTAGGATCTGACTAAGGTCTGAGTGCTTCCACGTAAGTGTTCGCAACGGCAGACAACCTGAGACTGACCAGCAGTAACTATATATAGAGCGGCGCTCTCCGGCGCCACCCATCAACGATCAACCAATAGTCACTTGCTCTGAGGTCACCTGACCAACCTGGTCAGCTGATCCCTCCTTGGTTGTCATAAAAATAAACATACATATATCCAGGCACATCGCCTCTAGTTAGGACATTAAATAAATTATTAAGGAATGGGAGGTGCTGAAGGGGGTGTGGCTAGAAACAGCAAAAATCAATTAACCCTTCGCACACTCACATGCAAATGTTCAAACAAATGCATTCACAGATTTACTCATCCAGGCACAACCGTTATCCCTACAGCTAAATTAAAAGCCAGGGTTTTAGTTCACAGAAGAATGCATTCTTATGCTTAGTCACCTATACTGCGTAGAAGTACCCAGGTAAACATAGGTGTCCTAACTCTGGCCCTGTAACATGCATGGTGCAGACATGCAAACACATTCATTGCATCAAACCTATCAACAGAGTTAGGACACCTATGTTTACCTGGGTACTTCTACGCAGTATAGGTGACTAAGCATAAGAATGCATTCTTCTGTGAACTAAAACCCTGGCTTTTAATTTAGCTGTAGGGATAACGGTTGTGCCTGGATGAGTAAATCTGTGAATGCATTTGTTTGAACATTTGCATGTGAGTGTGCGAAGGGTTAATTGATTTTTGCTGTTTCTAGCCACACCCCCTTCAGCACCTCCCTTTCCTTAATAATTTATTTAATGTCCTAACTAGAGGCGATGTGCCTGGATATATGTATGTTTATTCTTATCATTGACCCCTGTGGCTAGGGTCCAATTCGGTGCACTCCCCCCTTCCCCTGTATGTTTGTCAGCATGCAGACAGCTTATGCTGGTGTATGCGCATGGTGCACATGGACACATAACATTAGCTCCCTTGTGCGATTGGTAAGATGCACTGTCTTTCCCAGGAGAGGAAGTTAGGATGTGTGCTCCTAATCCATTGATAGGTTTGATGCAATGAATGTGTTTGCATGTCTGCACTATGCATGTTACAGGGCCAGAGTTAGGACACCTATGTTTACCTGGGTACTTCTACGCAGTATAGGTGACTAAGCATAAGAATGCATTCTTCTGTGAACTAAAACCCTGGCTTTTAATTTAGCTGTAGGGATAACGGTTGTGCCTGGATGAGTAAATCTGTGAATGCAATTGTTTGAACATTTGCATGTGAGTGTGCGAAGGGTTAATTGATTTTTGGTTGTCATAAAGGTTCTGCCTCTCAGCGCACACGCATGTATTCCTCAATCTGGGGGAACTAACAGACCCAGCCACACCAGACGCATGCTGCTGCGTGCAAACCGCTGCGCTGGACGCGGAATCAGCCGCCTTGCTGTCAGTACACGCGGCGGCTTTTCCGCGTTCTATTACAGTACCCCCCCCCCTTGAGGAGTGGACTCCGGACACCTCCCACCAGGCCTTCCAGGGTGCAAGTCATGGAATTCTTTCTTCAATTCCTCTGCGTGCATATGACAGTCTGGCACCCAAGTTCTCTCCTCTATGCCATATCCCTTCCAGTGAACCAGATACTGCATGGAGTTCTGCACAAGCCGTGAGTCCAGAATCTTTTCAATCTCATACTCAGGTTGGTCATCAATCAACACAGGGGGGGGGGGGGGTAGCGGAATCCACGTGGACTGCCGGCTTGAGCAAGGACACATGGAATGATCTCACACCTCGCATGCTGGTAGGGAGATCAATAGCATACGTGACATTATTGATTTTTCTGGTCACTGGAAAAGGACCCACAAATCTAGAGCCTAGTTTGGGTGACAGTTGCTTTAGAGCCAAATGTTGTGTGGACACCCAGACCAAATCCCCTGGAGAGAATTCCCATTCTATGGAACGTCTCTTGTCAGCCTGTTTCTTCTGGTTCTGAAAAGCCCTCCCCAAATTTCTCTTAACCATTCCCCAAATTTGCTTTAAGGACCTCTGCTAATTCTCCAGGGCTGGAAACGGAGTAGAAGCCACTGGCAATGGGGCAAACTTAGGTGACCTTCCCGTCACCACCTGAAATGGGGAAAATCCTGAAGAGGAACTTTTCAGATTGTTGTGTGCAAATTCTGCAAACGGCAAAAATTTTACCCAGTCAGTTTGTGCATCTGCAACATAACATCTTAGAAACTGTTCCAGGGACTGATTGACTCTTTCGGTCTGGCCATTGGTCTGTGGGTCGTAGCCTGATGAAAAAGAAAGATCCATGTCTAACTGATGGCAGAATGCCCTCCAAAACTTAGATACAAATTGGACTCCCCGATCTGACACTATATTTTCCGGAATGCCATGAGCCGGAAAATGTGCTGGATGAAGAGATCAGCCACTTCCTGGGCCGAGGGGAGTCCTTTCATGGGGACAAAATGAGCCATCTTACTGAATTGATCGACTACCACCCAAATGACCGTCATGCCCTCAGACCTGGGGTCCTTCGCCCACAAAATCCATGGACAAATGGGTCCAAGGTTCACTCGGAACTGGTAAAGGCTGCAATGTTCCAACAGGTGCCTGACGGGAGGGTTTGCTCCTAGCACACACTGCACACTCTCTTACAAACTCCTTACAGTCTGTTGCCAATGACGGCCACCAAGCACATCTAGCAAGTAGATCCTGAGTTCTGGTGGCCCCAGGATGCCCAGCATTCTTGTGGGAATGAAACAGCTGCAACAGTTGTAGGCGAAAAGGCAATGGTACAAACAGGACCCCCTCAGGCTTCCCCTCTGGAACATCCTGTTGAAATGGAGTCAGAGTGACAGTCTAGTCTTTCCAGGTCTCAGTGGCTGCCAGGACCACCTTCTGAGGTATAATGGTCTCAGGGGCTGTGCTATCTCAGGCTCAAAACACCTGGATAAGGCATCAGCCTTGATGTTCTTACTACCAGGGGTATACGTGATTACAAATCTGAATCTCGAAAAAAATAACGACCACCGGGCCTGTCCGAGGCTAAGTCTCTTAGCGCCCACAATGTACTCTAAATTTTTGTGGTCAGTGTAAACTGTAATGGTGTGTTCTGCCCCTTCTAGCCAATGTCGCCATTCCTCAAAGGCCAACTTGATGGCTAGAAGTTCCCGGTTGCCTATATCGTAGTTTTTCTCTGCGGGTGAAATCCTACAGGAAAAATAGGCACAAGGGTGAAGTTTTCCCTGCAAACCAGAACACTGAGACAGCACAGCCCCTACCCCTACCTCTGAGGCATCGACCTCCACGAGAAAGGGAAAGGTGACGTCTACATGTCTCAATATGGGTGCAGAACAGAACAATTTCTTCAGAGTGGAGAAAGCAGCATGGGCCTCTGGGGACCAGTGGTGAGTATCTGCCCCTTTCTTGGTGAGACTGGTGAGAGGCGAGATCACCGTAGAGTACCCTTTTATGAACCTCCTGTAGTAGTTGACGAACCCCAGGAATCTCTGGAGCACCTTCAGTCCTACAAGCTGAGGCCACTCCAAGACAGCAGAAACCTTTCCAGGGTCCATAGAGAGGCCAGAGGTCGAGATTATGTACCCCAGAAAGGCGACAGAGGTCACTTCAAAAATGCATTTTTCCAATTTAGCATACAGCATATTCTGTCTCAACTTCCATAGCACAAACCCAACATGTTTCCTATGTTCTGAGAGGCTGGATGAAAAAATCAGTATATCGTCTAAGTACACCAAGACGAATTAGCCCAACACCTCTCTGAACACCTCGTTAATCAGCTCTTGGAAGACGGCCGGGGCGTTACACAACCCGAAGGGCATCACTAGGTACTCGTAATGCCCGTCGGGTGTGTTAAAGGCCGTCTTCCATTCATCACCGTCCCTGATACGCACAAGGTTGTATGCACCCCTCAAATCCAGCTTTGAGAAAATCTTAGCATTGGTGACCTGGGTAAGCAAATCGTCAATTAAAGGCAAAGGATAATGATTTTTTACTGTAATCTTATTTAAGCCCCGATAATCAATGCATGGACGGAGGCCTCCATCCTTCTTTTTCACGAAAAAGAACCCTGCCCCTGCTGGTGACCGAGAGGGACGAATAAAAATTTTAGCTAAATTTTCTAGGATGTATTCTTGCATAGCCAATTTCTCTGGCCCAGATAAATTATAGAGATGACCTCTAGGGGGCATACAACCAGACCTGAGATCGATGGGACAATCAAAAGGACGGTGAGGAGGAAGTTTATCTTCTGATTTGGGACTAATCACGTCCGCAATTCTGCCTCTGCACAGTATAGACAGAGCTGTTCTGTTTTTCTGTGATTCTGCTCCACCCAGGACAATTTTGACCGACCAATCTGCATTGGTTATGGTGGAGGTGAAACGGGTGGAGGAGAGACGTAGGAAACATATCTCACATTGTTCCTACTCCGAGTCTGTTTCTGGTAGCGTAGACGACGATCAACCCTTACTGCTAATGAAATGGCCTCATCAATAGATTTCGGCTCAGGATGACCCAGCATTAAATTAGAGACCCTGTCTGACAACCCTGACAAAAAATAGTCCAGAAGTGCGAATGACCCCCATCTAGCTGAAACTGCTCATTTCCTGAATTCCGCTGCGTAAATTTCAACCGGATCCTTGCCTTGCCGCAAAGTCTTGAGCTTCCGCTCAGTGGTAGAGGCAATGTCCGGATCATCATAAATTATAGCCATAGCTTTAAAAAATTCCTCAACCGAGGTTAGGGCCTTCTGCCCTATCTGGAGACTATATGCCCAGGTCTGGGAATCCCCTGACAACAGAGTTTTAATAAACGTAACTCTCTGTGCCACGGTTCCTGATGAATTAGGCCTCAACTCAAAGTACGATAACACTCGATTTCTAAAATTCTGAAAGTCAGATCTGTGACAAGAAAACCTTTCGGGTACAGGCATACGTAAGTCTGTACTTGGAGGAGATCGCACTGTATTCACAGCCGTCTAAAAGACTTGTACAGACCCAGACAAAGAGTTGATCTGGGTCTGATGACTGTCCAGCACTCGGGTGTAATTCTCCAGCGAGGTGGTGAGTGCATCAAGACGGCTGTTAAGTGCGTCCATTTGGTTTTGGTCTGCCGTTCTGTAACGATCGGTGTTAGCACACAGAGAGAATCTGATTATTGGTGATCTGCAGTATCACCAAGAATACAGATATATACCTGATTATTGATGATCTGCAGAATCACCAATAATCCAAGTATAACTAACCTCTGGACACCTATATAGTGTGAGTGTTTGGTGCAACAGTAATGACTTTGAGTTGGACCACCCGAGGAGCATGTGGTCTTTGGCAGTATGGGCGATACCGCCCTCTGAGAAGTGCAAAAACCTTCCAACAGCCTGACACCTCCAAAGAGGTGGAGCCCCAGGCTGAAAGTAGGAAGGACCTGTGAGTGAGTGAGTGACACCTGAAAGGTGGATGTCCCTAGCAGGTCTGGAGACTATCTCTAATGGAGAGAGATAGCTCTCAAGGTCGGGCAAGCCGGGTCGGCAACACACGGACAGACAAGGTACAGAGACAGAAGGCTGATTCGGTATACAAAGGCAGGCAGGGTTGGCAACAGATAATCAGATATGCGTAGGTACCGAATCAGAAAGCAGAGGGACAGTCAGAAATGCAATAGGTCATAACAGATATCAAAACAATGCCTAGTCTTGGGTGTGAGATCCGTGGTCTCAACACCCTGGAACTAGTCTGGAGTATAATATGATGGAACACAGTATCCCTAGTCTTGGGTGTGAGGTCCGTGGTCTCAACACCCTGGAACTAGTCTGGAGTATAATATGATGGAACACAGTATCCCTAATCTTGGGTGTGAGGTCCGTGGTCTCAACACCCTGGACCTAGTCTGAAGTATAACACAATGATAACAGAAGTAATCTGGCTCAGTGTGAATTCCCAGGTCCTCCTGGTTCTAACACACTGTAGGATCTGACTAAGGTCTGAGTGCTTCCACGTAAGTGTTCACAACGGCAGACAACCTGAGACTGACCAGCAGTAACTATATATAGAGCGGCGCTCTCCGGCGCCATCCATGAACGATCATCCTATAGTCACTTGCTCTGAGGTCAGCTGACCAACCTGGTCAGCTGATCCCTCCTTTGTTGTCATAAAGGTTCTGCCTCTCAGCGCGCGCGCACGTATTCCTCAATCTGTGTGAACTAACAGACCCAGCCACACCAGTCGCACGCTGCTGCGTGCAAACCGCCGCGCTGGACGCGGAATCAGCCGCCTTGCTCTCAGTACACGCAGCGGCTTTTCCACGTTCTGTTACAACGGGGTTTTTACTCTGCCGGCAACAAAGGGGTAATTATCAATTTTGGTACAGGGGGGATAGTTAGGTGTTAGGAAGGGGATTTGTGGAGGGAGCGGGCGGTTAGGGTTATACGACCAGAAATGGGTTTGTGCAGAAGGGGGGTCACAGGGTTAGGTATCACTATGGGGGGTTATAAGGTTAGGAACCACCAGGGGGGTGGGTCATAGGGTTAGGCTCCACCATGGGAGGGTCTTAGGGTTAGGCACTACCAGCAGGGGTCTTAGGGTTAGGCACCATAGGGGAAGTTGAGGGGTAGAGTTAGGCATTGGTAGTGGAAGGTTCTGTGTGTGAGTAAGGTTAGGTTTAGTAAGTATTGGTATCAATTAACTATATTTTACTAACAGAAATTAACACAAAGAAAAGTAAATCTAGGTAAATCTAGCTTACTCCTTGGTGATTCTCATTGCTAAAAAAGCACCCCTCAACAGCTCTTTTGAGAGCTAATCCTTGTTCTTGTGATCCAATTTTGTGTGTGTGTGTGTGTGTGTGTGTGTGTCCCACTGACACTTGTGTTGCATAGACAGCCTTGGTAATTCCTACTGTGTGTGCCACTGCCAGGCCCGGCACGTTCAGTGACTACCTGTGTGTGTGACAGGTGCACATTGTAATACCTATCACTGCATATACCTACCTGTTGTGTTCAGTGCACCCACCTCATCACTGCATATACCTACCTGTTGTTCACAGTGCACCCACCTAACTGTGCCTGTCCGGTACCTGTCTGTGTGTGACAGGTGCACATTGTAATACCCATCACTGCATATACCTACCTGTTGTTTAGTGCACCCACCTACCAACGTGAGCGCACGCAGTGTCACTGTGCCTGTCCGGTACCTGTCTGTGTGTGACAGGTGCACATTGTATTACCCATCACTGCATATACCTTCCCGCTGTTGTTCCCTTCAGTGCACCCACCTACCTATGTGAGTGCACACAGTGTCACTGTGCCTGTTCGGTACCTGTCTGAGTGTGACAGGTGCACATTATAATACCCATCACTGCATATACCTACCTGACAGTCACTGTTGTTCTATCATTGAGCTACCACAGCCTGGCGACCATATGGGCTTGAAAACCGCCATGGCCTGCACTCTCGCCATGGTACGCACCAGTCCACCTCAGCCGTCACTACACAAACAGGTGTTTGCGGTGCGTTACACAGTGAGTTTGGTGTGTCCGTGTGAAGCAGTACACTAATTACACTCCCTGATTGATGTATACACATGCAAGATGTTTTAAAGCACTTTAGGCCTGCAATTTAGCATCCAATGTGATTTCTGCCCTTAAAACGCTGCTTTGTGTCAAATCCAGATTTTTCCCCGGGACTTTTGGCGTGTATCCCACTCCGCCATGCCCCCCTCCAGGTGTTAGACCCCTTGAAACATATTTTCCATCACTTAAATTAAACTGTTAAAACTTAAAAAGTAGATTTAAACATAAAATAAAACTGTGGCTATCTTAAAAAGTAATTTTTAGGAGAAGGAAGATAGATACAACCATTTATTTCATTAGTATATTTTTGCCTAGGGTGTCCTTTAAGTGCCTTTGAGCTTCAATCATTATACGTATTAGCTTTGTATCCTAGCTTGGTGTACCCCTTTAAAGAAATAACAAAGAAGCAGACAACAAAGGACAGGGCTGAAAGAGCTTGAAATTCAGGCGATAAGTCTTAAAATATACATCCTCTATAAAATATGTATTGTCCCTGGCAGAGCCTGTGACATGCACGGCAGAAGGGTCTATAGCTCACACGGAGAGATAGAGGGGTAGGAGGGTCGCAGCGGTGTGACTTAGGAAGTTGCTCAGTGAAGTCTGTCACCGGGGCGCGCGGAGATGACAGGCGGCTCTCCCGCCGCACACGCCGCTGCCGCGTGGCTCATTAGAGCGCAGAGTCTATACGCAGCCAGCCATGTATCATGGCACCGCCACATTCTGCTCACGCTACAGATTCCTCTAGTCTTTCTCTGCTCCCTTTATTGTGTACCGTAGGCAGATATTTCAAAAGTCTTGTCAGCTGTGGCTAAAATTATTGTAAAAATGTGTTGTCTGTCACGGATTCTCTCAGCTAGCTTCCAGCCCAGTCATCTAACGAGCTGTGCGACGTATTCGTCATTCCCAGAGTCTGCTGCTGATCAGTCTGGCATCCCGTTGGGGGGGCTGTATTAGTTATTGGGGGACCTTGTGCCAAGCAGGTGCCAGCACCTTAAATAAAGAGGACCCTCAAGTATACCACAGCAAATGATCATAGGATTATAAGGCACATTGGGCTTGAGTCACTAAAGCTGGATACACACCATGAGTTTCCGCGACGAATGCGTCCGTCGATACGCGTCGATTCGATTATTTCCGAGCATTTCCGCACGAATTTCGATGATTTTTAGGTCGATTGCCGTAAAGTATGGCAAATCGACCTAACGATCCATCGAAGCTTGAATCGGACATGTCGGAAATAATCGAATCGACGCGTATCGACGGACGCATCGAACGCGGAAACGCATGGTGTGTATCCAGCATTAGACAAATAGCATAGCATTCCGTATCAGAATTAACACGCCTTATCAAAGTTAACCAGCCTTATCAGAGTTTACACGCCTTATCAGATTTAACATGCCTTATCAGAGTTAACACACCTTATCAGAGTAGCACAGCAAGCGCTACAAACGTATGCCTGCTAATTGGCAATGACGGGAGCTTCACTCATTCTGCGGATCCAATCACTTTAAAGGACATTATCCCCATGCTTTGGTTGGCCCAATATACTGCCGGTCACTTGACAGTAAACTTGACAGGCAGTATATTGGGCCAATCAAAATGAGGCCCAGTATAGGGCGTGTTAACTCTGATAAGACGTGTTAACTCTGATAAGGCATGCAATTTGTCTTAGTGAATCAAGCCCATAATCACAAGATGCCTACAGTGATCACATTCATTTAATGTCTACATTTCCATTCATTAGAGAAATGGGGCAGATGCAATAATTCAGTAAAGAGAAACGTTAATGCAAAATGAAACTTCCTCCCAATCAGTAGCTGAGATCCCCTTTACCACGAGAACTCTTTACCATATATTGAATACATCACCAGGGACATCTGTGAGGCTCATATTGTGATGAAACCCCTCCCATAGTGTGATGTCATTGCCATGGTAATGACAGTTTCCTGTATATGAGTGTTGTTGCATTGTGAGAGATAACGGCTTTTCTCAACAGCCAAGCAAGCAATGTCTCCACTTCCCTACCTCAGGTTATTTTACCTTAAAAACCACAGCAGTTTTGACATATAACGCTCCTCCCATTCATTCACCAATAACTTTATTGCTACTTATCAACCCAAAATGGTCTGTATATTGTTTTTTCGAAACTAGTATTTGTTTAGATGGTACATCTTGCTAAGAATTATTTTTAATTCCTATTCATTTTAAAAGAAATAGGAAAAAGGATTTTGAAAATAAAATGTGTTTGCTGTAGATTAAACCCACACATTTTATTTGCCCATTTGTTCCAGTTATTAAAAAAATGTAAAGGGATACTTAAGCCTTTAATTAAAAAAATCATTTTTACTCACCTGGGGCTTCTACCATCCCCCTGCTGCAGTCCTGTGCCCTCGCACTCACTTCTGGATCCTCTTGTCCCCCACCGCCAGCTAGTTTTGTTTTCGAACAACAGGCTTACTGCACCAGCTCAGACCTAGACACGTGTCGCTTTCCTGTCCGCAGTAGCGTCCTGTGCAGGATGCTATTGCAGATGGGAAAGAGAGGAAGGCTATGCAGGCCTGTCAGCGAATCGAAAGTAGCTGGCGGTGTGGGACCGGAGAATCCATGAGTGCGCGGGACGGCTGCAGGGGGCTGGCAGAAGCCCCAGGTGAGTAAAAATGATTTTTTCATAAAGGCTTAAAGGAATACTGTAGGGGGGGTCGGGGGAAAATGAGCTGAACTTACCCGGGGCTTCTAATGGTCCCCCGCAGACATCCTGTGTTGGTGCAGCCACTCACCGATGCTCCGGCCCCGCCTCCAGTTCACTTCTGGAATTTCTGACTTTAAAGTCAGAAAACCACTGCGCCTGCACGCCTGTGTCCTCGCTCCCGCTGATGTCACCAGGAGTGTACTGCGCAGACACAGACCATACTGGGCCTGCGCTGTGCGCTCTTGATGACATCAGCGGGAGTGAGGACACGGCAACGCAGGCGCAGTGGTTTTCTGACTTTAAAGTCTGAAATTCCAGAAGTGAACCGGAGGCGGGGCCGGAGCATCGGTGAGCGGATGCGCCAACACGGGATGTCTGCGGGGGACCGTTAGAAGCCCCGGGTAAGTTCAACTTATTTTCCCCTGACCCCCCTACAGTATCCCTTTAAGTATCCCTTTTAATGATGTCCCTAACACAATGGGCCTGATTCACAAAGCGGTGCAAACTTTTTCGCGGACTTTTGCGCGCACAAAGTGCCGCGATTCGCGCGATCGCGGCCTTTTGCGCGCGCAATTTGCGGCAAATTGCGCACGCAAAAGTCCGCGATCGCGCGAATCGCGGCACTTTGCGCGCGCAAAAGTCTGCGAAAAAGTTTGCACCGCTTTGTGAATCAGGCCCAATGTATGCTACTTGATGTCAATATTTTACCTGGAAATAAAGGTGTATTTATTCTGTTTTTGTTTCTTTATACTATATCAATAATTAAAAGGTAACTATTTTTGTATTTTTTTAAATGTTGTCACTTTTTTTAACATTTGTGGTGGTGTTGGTGGTAGGGGTAAACGTTTGTCCTCAAAAACAGGGTTACAAGATATTATCACACCGGTACCAGACCCCTGCCCTTCTGTTTAAACTCTCAAACCCAATGGGCTTGATTCACAAAAGAGTGGTAACTGATAGCACAGCTGTTTTTGCGCGAATTTTCACGTTGCGCGATCGTAAATTTTCACACGAAACCGATATCGTTTATGCGTGAAAATCGAAACCTTTATCGTTTTGCACGAAAATGTGCGATTGCGCGCAACGCAAAAATTTGCGGGAAAATGTCCGTGCTATCAGTTAGCACTCTTTTGTGAATCAAGCCCAATGTGTTTAATTCACTAAAGAGACTATGGATATATGCAATATCTGTTGATTTTGAGTATTAACACTTCCACGGATCATTACCTGTTATTATTAGTGCTATAGTGCATAGGCTTGCCAGCTGATTTTAATTACCAGTCATGCCTTTCCTGTATTTTTAGAAGTGCTTTTTCTTTCCGTTTATTTCACTTGATATTGTTCCATTGTACTTTGCTGCTCCTGGCCCTGTTTACTGCCAGAAGATTGTAAACTATAGCTTTTGTTTTAATAAACTTTTAATGTAAAAAAAAAAAAAAAAATTGGGTCTGCAGCGGTTTGCTTTTTGCATTATATAAAACCGTGTGTGAAATTTACCATGTGTGAATCTGACCTCAAGTTTCCCCCACCCATCAATAATTTTACTGGGCTTATTGTTTACACTACAGTCATTCTTTTGGGAGGTAAAAATTCAGCAAAGTTTGATCAATTTAAAACTAGACCCATGAAAGGGGATGGAATTGATTCCAATAATCTGGCAAGGACTTTTTGAGGTAACTAATTTTAAGGTTATCCTAAATCCCTTGCCTCTTCCCTAATCATCCTACGGAGGCTTATCCTAACCTTAAAGAGAAACCGTAACCAAGAATTGAACTCCACCCCAATCCGTAGCTGATACCCCCTTTCCCATGAGAAATCTATTCCTTTTCACAAACGCATCATCAGGGGGCTCTGTATGGCTGATATTGTGGTGAAACCCCTCCCACAGTGTGATGTCAGGACCATGGTGCTGACATCACACTATGGGAGCCTTGTTGCATTGTGGGAAATAACAGCTGTTTACAGCTGTTTCCAACTGCCAAAAATGCAAGCGGCGTATCTCATTCCACTGACATCACCTGCCAGCCATAAAAATGTCACCATGTGATAAATGTCAGACTGTAAATCAGGGAGAGGAGAGATTTTACAATGGGAAAACACTGACTAAATCATTTATACATCATTATTGTACAAATTAAGCACTTTTGCTCATTACATTATTTTCACTGGAGTTCCTCTTTAAGCTCTAACCACAGCCTAATCCGAACCTTGATCTTTACTGTACTGAACAGGACACCCTCATTATTGTTACCCTCTAATATCCCATAGTTAAAAAGGAACTTTATCCTAGTATTCTTGTAAGACAAAATTCAGAGTGTTTTACGTTGAGGCAGATGAATAATGTAAATTGTATATTTAAGAGTAATACTTACAAACGTGGGTTACCACCACAAAGGCAACCACTGTTCTGTATAAGCAGGTGGGGAAAGAAACCTGTCCCCACTCAGGAGAAGAAATCTGTAACGATCGGTGGAGCACAGAGAGGATCTGATTACCAGTGATCTGCAGTATCACTGGGAATACAGATATATACCAGATTATAAGTGATCTGCAGTATCACCGATAATCCGATATACCAGCTAACCTCTGTACACCTGAGTAGAGGGTAGTGTTTGGTGTAACAGTAACACTTAGAGGACTAGGAGGACTCAGAGCAGTAAGGAGTACTGCACGGATTCCTTCGGAAGACCTGGACTCTCCAAGCGGGAGGAGTCAGGCTGAGAGTAGGAAGGATTATCTGAGAGTGACACTCTGGAGGAAGTGTCACTCTGGAGGAAGTGTCACTAACAGGACAAGGAACCGCCTCTAATAGTTAGGTCGGTTCTCGAGGTCGGACAAGCCAGGTCGTAAACACACGGACAGATAAAGTACAGATTCAGAAGGCAGAGGCGGAGTCTAAGGTACAGGCAGGGTTCGGCAACAGGGAATCAGATATATCGAGGTACAAAGTCAGGAGGCAGAAGCAGAGTCTAAGGACGAGCCGGGGTTCGGCAACAGAGTATCAGAATGGCAAGGTACAAGATCAGAGTTCAGGAGGATAGTCAGGCAGGCAAAGGGTCATAACAGATAATCACAATCAAACTAGTACTTTAAGCTATCAACAGAATCTAGCTAAGTGTAGGATTACAGCTCCAGCTGGTCCCGGCACACTTAAGGATCTGACTAAAGGTCTGAGTGCTCCCACGTTGTGTTCGCAATGCCAGACAACCAGCAACTGAACAGCCGGCAGTATATATACACCAGTATCTCTCCAGCACCTCCCTAAGTGCTGGACCAATGAAACGTGGAGCCTGTGTCAGCTGACCAGCCTGGTCAGCTGACTCACTTCTGGCTGCCATATAAACCCTGTCTTAGTGCGCGCGCACGCGTCACTCTAAACCTGGAGGGACTACGTGTCCCAGCCACACTAGCACCACTCTGCGGTGTATCAGTAATGGGGCCTTGCGCGCTAACAGCCGCCTCACGCTGGGTAGAGGCGACTGCTCCTCCGTGCTCCGCAATGCTCTTTACGGAAGCAGCTGCCTCACGCTGAGAAGAGGCGGCTGCTTCCCCGCGCTGTCTCACAAAATCACTCTCTGTAGTGGGAAGAAGTAGGGAATGCAGCCCTCCACCAAGGGGGGATATTGATATGCCACTCGAATGGAAAACCGTGTCATTAACAACAGTTTAAAAGGGAGGTAGAGGTGGACTTATCTCCAGGTAGTAGGACACTTGGGGCCCGATTCACTAAAGCGTGATAACTCAGTTATCACGTGGAAAGGCTTGGCACATGCAACGTATCATTATCACGTGCTAAGTATCATTATCACGTGAGGTCACTGCAGATCACGCAAACGGAATGTAGATCATGAATTATTACTGTATACAGTACATAAAGCGATGCGCGGTAAACTTTGCGCAAGCCATATTACATTAACCATTTCTTCTGCCCGGACGGGATCCTCACGTCCAGGCAGCTGCTCTGCTGCGGTTCCGCGCTTCAGCGTGCTCCGGCGCGCGATCGCGGGCGTGCCCCCGTGCTGTCCCCCGGTAGCCCTGGGATCAGTGAACGGGACCATGGTTCCCGATCACCAATCCGTGTCCCCAGCAGAAAAACCAAAGCTCTCTTACTAGAGGCTTCAGTCTTTATGCAAAATAAGTTTCTCTGTCCCCCCTGTCCGGTTAGCGAGAAGCACAAGGAGAAAAAAATAAACTCAAGGTGGCCATCTTGTGGCCAAATAGTAAAACTACATCTACATATTTTTTATATTACAATTTACACATATAATAACATTCAAAATTAACTGTTTATTTCCCACACCAAAATATTACCCAAATAACATTTTTAATGGGAAAAAAAATTACAATAATAAAAAAAAAACATAAATAGTTACCTTAGGGTCTGAACTTTTTAAATATGCATTTGAAGGGGGTATACGACAAAATTTTTTTAAAATTATAAGCTTGTATATAGTGATGGACGCAAAACGGAAAAAATGCACCTTCATTTCCAAATAAAAAATTGGCGCCATACATTGTGATAGGGACAAAATTTAAATGGTGTCATAACCGAGACAAACAGGCAAATACAATACATAAGTTTTAATTATAGTAGCGTGGATTATTTTAAAGCTATAAAGGACAAATTTTTCCATTTTTTTCTTATTAATCCTGTTAAAATGCATTTATAAAAAAAATATTCTTAGCAAAATGTACCACCCAAAGAAAGTGGAAAAAACAAGATATAGATCAATAAATTGTGTTAAGTAGTGATAAAGTTATTAGCGATTAGCGAATCAATGGGAGGTGAAAATTGCTCTGATGCATAAGGTGAAAAATCCCCTCGGGCTGAAATGGTTAACGCACATGTTAATGTAAGCACCATTGCTGATTTCATTACCAAACTCTATCTTATGATCGTGCAAAGCGCCGTAGTTTTCAATGTCATTCCGCACTTAGCACATGAAGCTTAACGCCGTTTGCGCGATAAAACTTAACACGGGAACGGTGGAAATTGTTCACGCGCACAATGCTTTACACGCGCGTTTGCACGTGCAAAGCCATTACACGGGATAACTGAGTTATCACCCTTTAGTGAATCGAGCCCATTGTGTACGTGAACAGTTTCCATCGTTCGCGTGGTAAGTTTTATCGCGTGAACGGCGTTACGCTTCACGTTCTAAGTGCGGAATGCCATTGAAAACTCCGGCGCTTTGCACGATCAGAAGATAGAGTTTGGTAATGAAATCTGCAATGGTGCTTACAATAAGATGTGCGTAAAACGGTGTGCACAAAGTTTAACACGCGTCGATTTATTTACTGTATACAGTAATAATTCATGATCTACATTTCATTTGCCTGATCTGCAGTGACTTTACATGATAATGATAGTTAGCACGTGATAATGATACTTAGCACATGATAATGATACTTAGCACATGCTATCACGTGCAAAGCGGCTTATCACTGTCGTGCTAAGTGTTAGCACGCTTAAAGGGGAACTGAAGAGAGAGGTATATGGAGGCTGTCCTGTTTATTTCCTTTTAATCAATACCAGTTGCCTGGCAGCCCTGCTGGTCTATTTCTCTGCAGTAGTATCTGATTGAAACCAGAAACAAGCATGCAGCTAGTCTTGTCAGATCAGACTTATACGTCTGAACCACTGAAACACCTGATCTGCTGCATGCTTGTTCAGGGGCTATGGCTAATAGTATTAGAGGCAGAGGATCAGCAGGGCTGCCAGGCAACTGGTATTGTCTAAAAGGAAATAAACATGACAGCCTCCATGTACCTCTCTCTTCAGTTCCCCTTTAAGCCCGTAATGTTTAGATTTCAAAAAAACATCTCTTTATCCTTCACAATCACAAAAATACAGGGAAAAACTCCACTGCAACGGGTTTCGTAGGACTACCCACTTTTATTATTATTATTTATTGTATTTATAAAGCGCCAACATATTACACAGTACTAGACAATAAATATATACAATGATACATGGATTACAGACATAACAAGGTTATATAACATAGAACAAAGTTTTACAAGGCAAACGGTACAAGATACATGATCATGCGATATGGGCTGGTTAGGTAGGCCCAGTAATTTGAACTGATTTGTCTTTAACCACTTCACCACTGAGGGTTTTTTCCTCTTGTGGACCAGAGCAATTTTCACCTTTCAGCACTCCTCCCTTTCATTTGCCAATGACTTTAACCTCCTTGCCGGTTATCCCGAGCTCAGCTCGGGGTAACCTGCGCAGGAGGATTTCTCAGGCCCCGCTGGGCCGATTTGCATAATTTTTTTTTCCTACACGCAGCTAGCACTTTGCTAGCTGCGTGTAGTACGCGATCGCCGCTGCTCGCCGCCGATTTGCCGCTACCCGCCGCGCCGAGCTGCCCCCCGCCCCAGACCCCTGCGCAGCCTGGCCAATCAGTGCCAGGCAGCGCTGAGGGGCGGATCGGGATTCCCTGTGACGTCCCGACGTCCATGACGTTGGTGACGTCATCCCGCCCCGTCGCCATGGCGACCGGGGAAGCCCTGCAGGAAATCCCGTTCTGAACGGGATTACCTGCTTACTCTGATCGCCGAAGGCGATCAGAGTGGGTGGGGGGATGCCGCCGCTCAGCGGCTATCATGTAGCAAGCCCTGGGCTCGCTACATGATTTAAAAAAATAAAAAAAAAGTTCTGTGCTGCCTCCTTGCCGGATTAATTAGAACGGCAAGGTGCTTAAAGGGACTCCGAGCAGTGCAGAAACTATGGGAAAATGCATATCATTTTAAAGCTCTCTTTCTCCTCTTTCCAAAGATATATAAAACGCCGCCTTACGCCTTTTAGTTTTCGCTATTTTCGCGATTGAAATTGCAGCGGCCGCGATTTCGATTGCGAAAATAGAGAAAACTAAAAGGCCTAGGGTGACGATTTAGGTGTCGTCAGAAAGAGGAGAAAGAGAGCTTTAAAATGATATCCATCTTTCCATAGTTACATTGTATTGCACACCTCAAAGTCAGCAGCTGCATTCAGCAGAATGGAGCTGCTGACTTTGAGAAACAGTCGCCCTGTGTAATACAATGTAACTATGGAAAGATGGATATCATTTTAAAGCTCTCTTTCTCCTCTTTCTGACGACACCTAAATCGTCACCCTACGCCTTTTAGTTTTCTCTATTTTCGTGCTCGAAATCGCAGCCGCTGCAATTTCAATCGCAAAAATAGCGAAAACTAAAAGGCGTAGGGTGGCGGTTTATATATCATTGGAAAGAGGAGAAAGAGAGCTTTAAAATGATATTCATCTTTCCATAGTTACTGCACTGCTCGGAGTCCCTTTAACACTACTAATAACAACATAATGATCTATACAGTACCTTGTTTTTTCACCACCAATTAGGCTTAGGGTGGTGTATTCTGCTAAGAATTATTTTATGCTAAATGCATATTAACAGGAATAATAGGAAAAAAATGGAAAAACATCATTATTACCGCTATAATTACCGCTTATAAGAAAAACACACATAGCATATAAATTCAATGCAGGTAGTGCTCTGGCCCAATTTTGAAGCCAGGATCCTAGTGCTGCAAGGCAAGTGTGCTATCCACTGCACCACTGTGTGATCCAGATCCAGCAGAAGGGCCACACTTGAAAGGGAACCTGAACCGAATAAAATTATTTAAAATAAACACATGAAGTACCAGCAAATAAGTATCACATACTTTCCTCTGTATATCAGCTGAACAGAGTAACCAAGCAGCTCAGGGTGACCCAAACTACTAGGAATGTATAGGAGGATAAAAGGGACCAAAAGACCTTCTACTAAAAAAAAAGCAAAGCTTGGTGTAATTTGCCTTCTTAAAATAGAAGGAAATCTGCAATAATTCAGCTATAAGTGAACATTTGTGATTACCCACAATGCACTACTACTGAATATGCAAATTATTCCTTTTCGCCCTTGGTAATCTAAGCTAGCATCCAGAACCGCTGATTTATAGCAAGCATATAGCTTTACATTTTACACAGCCATATCAAACCCACATATGATAGCCTGTTTCAGACATTTAGTCCTCATCAGTACATAGCAGGGATTGATATGGCTGTATGAGATGGGGCTTGGACCAGTACAACAGAGTAACCAAGCAGCTCAGGGTGACCCAAACCACTCGGAATGTATTGGGGGATGAAAGAGACCAAAAAGACCTCCTACTAAAAAAAGCAAAGCTTGGTGTAATTTTCCTTCTTAAAACAGAAGGAAATCTGCAATAATTCTGCTATAAGTGAACATTTGTGGTTACCAGTATATCAGTTGCTGTCAGTTATATATCAGCAGCCAAAAAGATGTGTGAGACCGCACACAAGTGATGTCGGGGATAACGGTGCAGCGGATCCACCCCTGTACCCACAGGGTATAGCGTATAGTCTCTCCAAGGTGATCCAGCACAGCTCTTTTATCAGAAAATTACTTTATTGGATCATAACAAATACATACATATAGCTGCATAGTGGCTACGGTCCACCGTTTCGGGCCATCAGAAGTCCTTGTTCACCCCACACCGAAAGAACAACTGGCAAGGTACTGTCCATGTTTCCCTATGGCTCACATGGGTGATATTACAGATTAGCAGTGTGCTGACCAGGAAGCTATTATGGGGTAATGGCCGTTTTTAAAATGGAGGATGGAGAATTCTATCAATCACAGTGGAAAAACAGGGCACGGTAGAGGAGAAAAAGTTTCATAAGTAGACTACACAGGATGTAACTTTGATATGTTTATGTTTATTTTGAGCTTTAATTTTCAGTTTAGGTTTGCTTTAAATTCCCATCCTAGTCCTACCCTCCTCAGTACACATCTATAGTGGGGCCGCTTTATTTGGTAGATTTCACCCTGACTGCTTTGCGCCTTTAAAATCACAGTACAGAGGGAGGCATAAAAAAAAAACAAGCTTTAGGATTAATTACAGTGTTCTTTAATACCATTTAATTAATCCTCTGATGCCGGCCAGCGCATGCATTTTTAATTCTCTTTTCATCACACCTTTGCACGCTTCTCTCTCAATAAGGTGTGCGGAATGCTGATTTTTGTGGATCACTGGTTTGAGTGAGTAAAGAAATATGCCCTTATTACGGAGATTGTGTTCTGGTGATTATGGAAATGTCAAAGTTTAATTCCGGGTATGCTTCATTTAAATAGTGTCTCTAGTAATTAGAACAAAGTGCTAATTCGCTGCTCCACAAGCTGATATGAATTTTATTCTGAACAGCGAGACGCCTGCCTCTCCCCTTCTCCAGAGATAACGTCACATTTTGTGTGTCACTGGGCAGCGGTGGAGGGGGGCGCGGGAGATTGTTGGCGTATTGTATGCCTCTCTCAGTGACGCTTTATTGCTCGCAAAGATACAGATGGATAAGAGAGAGTGTAAAGTCTGATCATACCGCGTGCATGAAAGAAGGGCGCCGTGAAAAAAGGGCCCGGCTGGATAACCAAATGGCGACGGTGGATAACGAAATCTGATAACGATAAACATTGTTGTCAAACTTAGTTAACGATAAATACCATTATAAAAACAGACAGGAAATAATAACGAAAAGATATTAACCTTAAAAATTGTTACGTAATTCAACAATACAGCTTAACCCTACCCTACTCTCATACAGAACCCTCCCCTGGTGGTGCCTAACCCTAACCCCCCCATTGGTGCCTAACCATAACCACCCCCCTGCCGGTGCCTAACCCTAACCAACCCCAGGTGGTGCCAAACCCTAACCACCCCTCTGTGGTGCCTAGCCCTAACCCCCCCCCCCCCCGGTGGTACCTAACCACCCTCCGGTGGTGCCTAACTCTAACCACCCCTTGGTGGTGCCTAACCCTAACCACCTCCCTGGTGGTGCCTAACCACCCTCCCCCCATGGTGTTACCTAATACTAACCACTTCCTGGGTGGGGCCTAACCCTAACTACTCCTACTGGTGGTTCCTAACCCTAACCACTCCCTCTGCAGAAACACCCTTTTACACATAGAAATGATAATATATTTGATAAAGTAAAATCTGTACATACAAACAAAATAATATGACAAAAACTATAACGTTGCAAGCTTCTAAAACAATTACATACTTCAAAAACTGTAATGTTCTAATGTTGTTAATGATATTTATCGCGCCCTTTTTTCTGCTTTTTTTGCTGTATTTACGATAATTGCATTAGGGTCTATGGCGGCGCCCTTTTTGTCCACCCTCAGTCGGCGCCCTTTTTTCCTGCTACCGATTATACATAAAAAAAAGACAAAAAAAAGAAAAAGACAATATCTCGGAGTGATTATAATAATACCTTTGAAACTGGAATTTTAAAATAGTTATTAAAATGGTTGCTCCTCTTTCCTGCAGCGGTGCACCTATTGCTACAGGTCTGATATCTCTATTGAGCTCATTTCCTTGTAGTAAACTAACGTTTTCCTATCTCCTGTTTTTTGTATTTTTGCTTAACCACCTCAACTCCAAGGATTTTCCCCATAAACACCAGAGCAATAGCACTCCTTCAATAATTCACTTATAACTTTATTACTACATTTCACAAAGAAACAATCTATATCTTGTTTTTTTTTCACCATCAATTAGGCTTTCTTTGGGGGGTACTTTTTGCAAAGAATTCTTATCTAACTGCATTTTTACAAAAAAATAAAAATAAAAATTGGAAAAAAATTCATTATTTCTCAGTTTTCTCCCATTATAGTTTTAAAATAATACATGGTAGAGTTATTAAAACTGACACATTTTATTTGCCCATTTGTCCCAGTTATTGCAACGTTTACAATTTTTCCCTAGAACAATGTATGGCAACAATATTTTATTTGGGACGATGGGGGGAAACCTCAGGACCATCCAAAGGCTTTCCTCCTCTAATTTTTGACAAAATATTTGATTCAGGTCCATTTTAACCATTTCCCCTCCATCGGTACAAGTATCTATGTCCCTGTTTAGTAAACAGGGACATACATACTGCTGTGCGCTCCTGCTCGCCCCACGCGCGGACTCCCACAATCGTTGCCGCGACGTCTTTTTTTCAATAAAATTCACATATTATATATATATATATATATATATATATATATATATATATATATATATATATATATATATATATATATATATATATATACATTTTAAATTAACCCCTGACCTCCCACACTCCCCAATAGTTCCCCTCAGAAAATTGGGATTAAAAAAAAAAAAAAAAAATGTACAATAAAAAAACATACATAAATGGTTACCTTAGGGATTGAACTTTTTTCAAATGTCAAAATGTCAAAAGGGTATATTACTGTTACTTTTTAAATTATGGGCTTGTAATTAGGGATGAATGCAAAACTGAAAATACGCCCCTTTATTTTCAAATCAAATATTGGCGCCATACATTGTTCTAGGGAAAAATTTTAAACGTTGCAATAACTGGAACAAACGGGCAAATAAAATGTGTCAGTTTTAATAACGGTACCATGTATTATTTTAAAACCGTAATGGGAGAAAACTGAGAAATAATGAATTTTTTTTCCAATTTTTATTTTTCTGTTAAAATGCAGTTAGATTAAACGAATTCTTTGCAAAAAGCACCCCCCAAAGAAAGCCTAATTGATGGTGAAAAAAACAAGATATAGATTGTTTCTTTGTGAAATGTAGTAATAAAGTTATAAGTGAATTATTGAAGAAGTGCTATTGCTCTGGTGTTTATGGGGAAAATCCTTGGAGTTGAGGTGGTTATAGCAAAAATACAAAAAACAGGAGATAGGAAGACATCAGTTTACTACAAGGAAATGAGCTCAATAGAGATATCAGACCTGTATCAATAGGTGCACCGCTGCAGGAAAGAGGAGCAACAATTTTAATAACTATTTTAAAATTCCAGTTTCAAAGGTATTATTATAATCACTCCGAGATATTGTCTTTTTCTTTTTTGTTATTTTTTTATGTATAATCGGTAGCAGGAAAAAAGGGCGCCAACTGAGGGTGGACAAAAAGGGCGCCGCCTTAGACTCTAATGCAATTATCGTAAATACAGCAAAAAAAGCAGAAAAAAGGGTGCCGCAATAAATATCATTAACAACATTCGAACATTACAGTGCAAGAGAATGCGGAAAAGCCGCCGCGTGTGCTGACAGCAAGGCGTCTAATTCCGCGTCCAGCACGGCGGTTTGCACGCAGAAGCATGTGTCTGGTACTATGAGAGAACGCGGAAAAGCCGCCGCGTGTACTGATAACAAGGCGGCTGGTTCCGCATCCAGTGCAGCGGTTTGTACGCAGCAGCATGCGTCTGGTGTGGCTGGGTCTGTTAGTTCACACAGATTCAGGAATACGCGCGCGTGCGCTGAGAGGCAGAACTTTTATGACGGCCAAGGGGGGATCAGCTGACCAGTGTCACAAACCTGGTAGCAGAGGAGACCGTTGTGCTGAGGGTAGCAACTCTTGCAGCTTGACACCCAGTACTCCTGGAGTGGGAACAGGAGCACTAAGGTGTGCAGGAGGCAGGAGTGCTCGCAGGATCCGGTAGTGAGCTGAGCAGACTGGAACCGCGGCACTCCCCTGGCCTGAGTCGGGTGGTGCAAGGACTCAACGACCAGTGTGGATAGTAACAAGGCAAATCCCAGGACAAGCAGGAGTCGGCAACGGAGCGGGTTCTCAGACGGGCAGGGTTCGGCAGCAGAGCGGGTAGTCAGAACAGGCAGAGGTCGGCAACGGAGCGGTTTCTCAGATGGACAGAGTTCGGCAACAGAGCGGGTGGTCAGGCAAGCAGAGGTCATCAACAGGCGGGCAGTCAGACAAGCCGAGGTCAGGTTTCCGGGAACAAACAAGCAGGCAGACAACAAGTCATGGCACGGGAGTACACACTAGCTGCAATACTACAGCAAGGTGGCAATGCACTCTCCAGACTTAAATAGGCATCTTTGGCGCGCACGGCATGACGCGCCGCGCGCGCATGCGCACCGCACAACACGCCGCGCGCGCATGCGCAGATGCGGTCACGTACGCGCACGCACACGCGCACGCCTAGACGCGCACGCGCGCGCGCCCGCGCAGCGCCCACACGCGCAAACGCCAGATCAGAGCATACACAGCAGCCATCCCTGTGCACGCAACGCCACACAACGCCTACGCCAGCGCCTCCAGACGCCAACGCCTACGCCGTGCGATGCAGTGCCCACTGGTGAGCATCGACAGGTCGCCCCGCCGAGACCCACCAGGACGACCGCCAGTATCCGTGCGTACTGGCCGCCTCCTCTGAACAGGTAACTGACCGTGACAATGCCCCCCCCCCTAAGGGGCAGCCTCCGGATGCCCTCAGTAGCTGGCTTCTCCGGGAAATCCCTGTGGAACTGGTTGACCAGATGGGTGGCATGGACGTTTACTGCTGGTTCCCAAGAACTTTCCTCTATGCCATATCCCTTCCACTTGACAAGATACTGGATCTGATTGTACCTTCTTCTGGCATCCAAGATTGCCTCCACCTCATACTCCTCCTCTCCTTCAACCAAGATCGGTGGTGGTGGGTTTGTTCTTCTACCAGAAAAGGAATCCACAGTGGTAGGTTTCAATAATGCAGTATGGAATACAGGATGAATCTTTAGGTTACCAGGAAGATCCAATTCAAAAGCTACCGGTCCTATCCTCCTTTTGATGGGAAATGGTCCAATGAACTTAGGACCCAGCTTTTTGGACGGGCAGGCCAACTTGAGATTCACAGTAGATAACCAGACTGAATCCCCCACTTTGAAATCTGGATTGTCTCTTCTGTGAAGATCAGCCTTCCTCTTGTAATTCTTTTGAGCTTGGGACATGGTTATTTTCTTGTAATGTTTTGATCAGGTTGTCAGAGGCAGGTACTGATGTCTCTGAAAGAATGTTTGGCAGAAATGACGGATGGAACCCATAATTTGCAAAGAAAGGAGACTGTTGTGTGCTTGAATGAACGGAGTTGTTATAGGCGAATTCGGCCAATGGCAGGAGCTGGACCCAGTTGTCTTGTGCTGATGATAGGAAACATCTCAAATACTGTTCTAACGTTTGATTGGTGCGTTCTGTCTGGCCATTTGACTGTGGATGATAAGCAGATGAGAAATGTAGTTGAATGTTCAAGGATTTGCACAAAACTTTCCAAAATCGGGATGTGAACTGTGTCCCTCTGTCCGAGACGATGTCGGCTGGAACCCCATGAAGGCGCACAATCTCTTTAATAAAAGCTTTGGCCGTTGTTTGCGCTGAAGGAATACCTTTCATAGGTAGGAAGTGCGCCATCTTGGACAGACGGTCAACAACAACAAAGATGGTATTACACCCCTCTGATCTTGGCAATTCCACAATAAAATCCATAGAAATTGAGTGCCAGGGCCTGTGTGGTACTGGCAGCGGGTTAAGTAGACCCCATGGCTTGAACTTTGATCCTTTAAATCGACAGCATATGGGACAGGCAGTTACGTATAACTTGCAATCTCTTCTAAGCTTTGGCCACCAGAATGAACGTTGCACCAGGTCCTGAGTCTTCGTAACACCAAAGTGACCTGCCAGTTTGTGGTCGTGACAGGATTCGAGAACTATGTGACGCAATTCTTCTGGCACAAACATCCTGTTACCGAACCACCACAGGCCCTCCCTCTCTTCCAGAGAGTCCTTGATGGCTTCCGGTGGGTCGGTTGATGCCTGACGGAGCTGGCTAATTAGTGCTGGCTGAATAATCAAAAAGTTCTGATCAGACAGAATTGTATCAGGTATGCTTGGATTCTCATCTTCTGGAAACATACGGGATAAGGCGTCTGGTTTTGTGTTTTTTGATCCTGGTCTGTAGGTGATGTGGAATATGAATCTTGAAAAGAACAAAGCCCACCTGGCCTGCCTTGGATTCAACCTTTTGGCGGTCTTAAGATATTCGAGGTTACGGTGATCCGTGAAGATAAGTATAGGCTGGGCTGCGCCTTCCAGAAGGTATCTCCATTCCTCTAATGCAACCTTGATAGCCAGCAATTCTCTATCCCCCACATTGTAATTTCTCTCTGCCTCCGACAGCTTCCTCGAATAGAATGCCACTGGATGCAGCAAAGCCTTGATTCCCTATCTTTGTGATAGCACTGCCCCTACCGCAGAATCAGATGCGTCCACTTCTAGTACAAAGGCCAATGCCGGGTCCGGATGTCTGAGAACAGGCGCAGATGTGAAGTGCTGCTTCAGCTTATAAAATGCTGCCTGAGCCTCCTCATTCCATAGGAAGTGACTATTCTGACGTGTAAGCTGAGTGATGGGCAGAATGATTGCGGAAAAGTTTTTAATAAATCTGCGGTAAAAATTGGCAAATCCCACAAACCTCTGAACTGCCTTCCGGTTGGTGGGGGCTGGCCAATCCAGAATTGCCTGGATCTTCTGTGCATCCATTGTAAATCCTTCATTTGAAATGATAAGTCCCAAGAACTGTATGACCTTCTTCTCGAACTCACACTTCTCGGCCTTGACGAATAGATTGTGTTGTCTAAGGCGAGCCAGTACCTGACAGACCTGATGGCGATGATCCTCCAATGAAGCCGAAAATACTAGGATGTCATCTAAATAAACTATTATAAATTGATCGATAAAGTCTTTTAGGACGTCATTAATGAAATACTGGAATGTCGCCGGGGCATTGCAGAGCCCGAACGGCATTACCAAGTATTCGAAATGTCCGTAACGTGATCTGAAGGCAGTTTTCCACTCGTCTCCAGCTCTTATTCTGACCAGATTATAGGCTCCTCTTAAATCCAGTTTAGAAAAAATTCTGGCTTCACGGATCTTCTGGAAAAGTTCTGGGACCAGAGGTAGTGGGTAGCGGTTCTTGATAGTCACTTTATTAAGCTCCCGGTAGTCTATGCAGGGTCTTAGTGTTTTGTCTTTTTTTTGTACAAAAAAGATTCCTGCTCCCGCTGGAGAGATGGATGGCCTGATAAATCCTTTCTTGAGATTCTCTTCAATATAAAGTCTGAGCGTTTCTTGTTCCGGGTCGGAGAGGGGAAACATACGCCCAAACGGAATCCTGGATCCTGGAACTAGGTCAATCGGGCAATCGTACGGTCGGTGAGGTGGTAGACAATCTGCCCCTTTCTTATCAAAAACATCAAGGTATTCATGGTACTGGGACGGAACAATTTCTTGAAGTGCTTTTGATGTGCATAGCAATGGGCCAGAAGTGATTGGATTAACGGATAAACAGCAACTCCCACAGTAGACTGAATTGAAAGAAACGACTCCTGAAGACCAATTGATGAGTGGGTTGTGTGCTTGAAGCCAGGGTAGTCCTAGAATTACAGGAAACATTGGAGAAGCTAGAAGGTCGAATTTGAGTAGTTCTTGGTGAGTATCGAGGATAAGAGCACTGGTGGGAACGGTTTCCATAGTAACCGGACCTGAACAGACAGTTGATCCATCGGCTAAATGGATGTGGAGTGGTTCTTTGCGGGGCTGCACTGGAAATTGATGGTGAGTGGCGAATGAAATGTCCATGAAACAACTACAGGCTTCGGAGTCGATGATGGCGGTGGTCCTAATGGTTCTTCCTGGGAACTGAAATGAGATAGGAATGGTCAGGTGATTAGTTAACTTGGGAGGATAGCTAGAGGGTGAATTTCTAGATGAAAAATCCTTACCCATGGGTCGAACCGGGCAAGTCCTGATCATGTGGCCAGCAGCTCCACAGTAGAAGCATAAGTTCCCTTGTCTTCTTCTGTTCTTTTCCTCTGCTGATACGGGAGAACGCATAACCCCTAACTGCATTGGTTCCTCCTGATCCATCGTTGCAGTAGAAGCTGTGCCTGAGGCAGAGGGGAGAGTAGGGACCCAGAATGCACGGGAGACAGTGCCTGCTGATTTCTCCATCTGTCGTTCCCGTAACCGCCGGTCAATCTGGATTGCCAAATCAATCAAGGCATCGAGGGTAGCTGGTATTCCCACCCGAGCCAGTTCATCTTTCAGGGTTTTGGATAGCCCGAGGCGGTACTGATGTTTCAATGCGCCCTCGTTCCAGTCCGTGTCTGCTGACCATCTGCGGAATTCGGAAGTATATTCTTCTACTGGTCTTCGACCCTGGCGTAGCTTGCTTAGTCCTATTTCGGCTGTGGCCTGTCGCTGTGGGTCATCATATAAGACTGCCATGTGGGTGAAAAAGGTTTCTGTTGACGCTAAAGCAGGGTGCTTTTGATCCATCAGCCAGTGAGCCCAGGTCTGCGGATCTCCTTGGAGTAATGAAATGGCATAACCCACCTTTACCTCTTCATGAGGGAAGGTACGTGGCTGAAGAGAAAAATAAAGCTGGCAGGCGTGTTTAAAGGCTTGGAATTTCGATCTATCTCCAGAAAACCGTTCTGGCGTGGGGACTCGTGGTTCAGGGGCTAGCAGAGCAGGTGCAGGGGCAAGGTTGCTTGCTGCTGGTAATTGTGCTTGCGGTGCTACGGCAGGGGCAGGCGGCTGACTAGGTGCGGCTGCTGAGAGAGTGTCCATGCGGCCTTCCAGCCGTTGGTGACCCGCTTGGAGCTCCTTCAGGGCGTCTGTCAATGCGGCCATCTGATTGCAGAGGGTGGTTAGTACCGTTGCTACCTCAGCGGTCTCCATTAGTGGCTGTAGTATTATGTCACAAACCTGGTAGCAGAGGAGACCGTTGTGCTGAGGGTAGCAACTCTTGCAGCTTGACACCCAGTACTCCTGGAGTGGGAACAGGAGCACTAAGGTGTGCAGGAGGCAGGAGTGCTCGCAGGATCCGGTAGTGAGCTGAGCAGACTGGAACCGCGGCACTCCCCTGGCCTGAGTCGGGTGGTGCAAGGACTCAACGACCAGTGTGGATAGTAACAAGGCAAATCCCAGGACAAGCAGGAGTCGGCAACGGAGCGGGTTCTCAGACGGGCAGGGTTCGGCAGCAGAGCGGGTAGTCAGAACAGGCAGAGGTCGGCAACGGAGCGGTTTCTCAGATGGACAGAGTTCGGCAACAGAGCGGGTGGTCAGGCAAGCAGAGGTCATCAACAGGCGGGCAGTCAGACAAGCCGAGGTCAGGTTTCCGGGAACAAACAAGCAGGCAGACAACAAGTCACGGCACGGGAGTACACACTAGCTGCAATACTACAGCAAGGTGGCAATGCACTCTCCAGACTTAAATAGGCATCTTTGGCGCGCACGGCATGACGCGCCTTGCGCGCATGCGCACCGCACAACACGCCGCGCGCGCATGCGCAGATGCGGTCACGTACGCGCACGCACACGCGCACGCCTAGACGCGCACGCGCGCGCGCCCGCGCAGCGCCCACACGTGCAAACGCCAGATCAGAGCATACACAGCAGCCATCCCTGTGCACGCAACGCCACACAACGCCTACGCCAGCGCCTCCAGACGCCAACGCCTACGCCGTGCGATGCAGCGCCCACTGGTGAGCATCGACAGGTCGCCCCGCCGAGACCCACCAGGACGACCGCCAGTATCAGTGCGTACTGGCCGCCTCCTCTGAACAGGTAACTGACCGTGACAACCAGGCTGGTCAGCTGACTTCAGAGCAAGTGGCTATTGGTCTATCACTTAGGGGTGGCGCCAGAGAGCGCTACTCTATATATAGTTACTGCTGGACAGTCGCAAGTGGTCTGCCGTTGCAAACACTATGTGGAAGCACTCAGACCTTAGTCAGATCCAACAGTGTGTTTGAACCAGGAGGACCTGGGAATTCACACTGAGCCAGATTACTACTGTGTTATTATTGTGTTATACTTCAGACTAGTTCCAGGGTGTTGAGACCACGGACCTCACACCCATGATTAGGGAACTTGTGTATCATTCTGTTATACTTCAGACTAGTTCCAGGGTGTAGAGACCACGGACCTCACACCCAAGATTAGGGAACTTGTGTATCATTCTGTTATACATCAGACTAGTTCCAGGGTGTAGAGACCACGGACCTCACACCCAAGATTAGGGAACTTGTGTATCATTCTGTTATACATCAGACTAGTTCCAGGGTGTAGAGACCACGGACCTCACACCCAAGACTAGGCATTGTTTGATATCTGTTATGACCTATTGCTTTCCTGACTACCTCTCCGCTCGCTGATTCGGTACCACGCATATCTGATCATCCGTTGCCAACCCTGCCTGCCTTGGATACCGAATCAGCCTTCTGTCTTTGTACCTTGTCTGTCTGTGTGTTGCCGACCTGGCTTGCCCGACCTCGAGAGCTATCTCTCTCCTTTAGGAGATAATCTCCAGATCAGCTAGTGACATCCAACTTCAGGTGTCACTCACTCACTGGTCCTTCCTATCTTCAGCCTGAGACTCCACCCCTTGGAAGATCTCAGGCTGCTGGAAGGTTCTCGTGCTTCTCAAAGGACCACCTGCTCTCAAAGGACCACGTGCTCATCAGGTGGATTACTCAAAGTAAATACTGTTGCACCAAACACTCACGATATATACAGGTGTCCAGAGGTTAGTACTATATCTGTATTATTGGTGATTCTGCAGATCACCAATAATCAGCTTCTCTCTGTGTGCTGACACCGATCGTTACATACAGTTTTTGAAGTATGTAATTGTTTTAGAAGCTTGCAACGTTATAGTTTTTGTCATATTATTTCGTTTGTATGTACAGAGTTTACTTTTTCAAATATATTGTCATTTCTATGTGTAAAAGGGTGTTTCTGCAGAGGGAGTGGTTAGGGTTAGGAACCACCAGTAGGAGTAGTTAGGGTTAGGCACCACCCAGGAAGTGGTTAGTATTAGGCAACACTGTAGGGGGAGGGTGGTTAGGGTTAGGCACCACCAGGGAGGTGGTTAGGGTTAGGCACCACCAAGGGGTGGTTAGGGTTAGGCACCATGGGGGGGGGGGTTAGGTACCACCGGGGGGGTTTTAGGCACCACCGATACTTGTACCGATGGAGGGGAAGTGGTTAAAATGGACCTGAATATTGTCAGAAATAAGAGGAGGAAAGTCTTTGGATGGTCCTGAGGTTTCCCCCCATTGTCCTCAAACTCACCAATCCAGCACATCCGACAAGAGCTTGTTGGCTTTTCTCTTACTTCTGACAATGTTAGAATGTTAGAAACATCTGATCTCCTGCATGCTTATTTAGGGTCTATGGATAAAATAATTAGAGGCAGAGGATCAGCAGGACAGCCAGGCAACTGGTATTGCTTAAAAGGAAATAAATATGGCAGCCTCCATATCCCTCTACTCTCACTTCAGATTCCCTTTAAGTCCAGGCATGATTTCACCTCTATTCTTCCTCCAGTAAAATCCCATCACCAACACACCATAAGGCTGCCTGGACACTGCAAATCCATTTTTGCGATTTTGATTCCCTTTCCGATTTGCAATTCCGATTTTCCCTGAATACAATCAACAGAGAAACGGAGGAAAAAATGCAGCATGCAGTAACAATTAAAAATCGTAATCGGATGTAAAAAACAATTAAAAATCGGAATCAGAATCGCATGCAGTGTGCAGGGAGCCTAAATAGAAAGATGTCTATCAGATGCACAGTGACCCAAGCTATAAGGTCGTATTGCATAAAAACGTAAACCTGAGACAAAAGAAAAAGTTGAGTTTTGCTTACCTGGGACTTCTTCCAGCCCTTGGTAGTCAGTTAGGTCCATCTGTGTCCTCCTGGTCCACAAGTGGCTTAGAAGTGGACTACTGTGCATGTGTGGTCCCATCCATGCACCTCTTTCACCATGCTCTCATGGCCTAACAGACTACTAGAGATGTCACGAACATAGAACAACAAGCAGGAACTTCCGCATAATGTTTACAAACAGGCGAATCTGGTGAACCGCCATAGACTTCAATGGGTAGGTGAATTCTAAAATCTACAAAGACTTTTTCTGGCCACAAAAGTGATGGAAACTCTACCGTCCTTTACAGACCCTGAGCTAGCTGCTCATTATAACACCTTAACTTCAGTTTTTCACTCTGTGGCTCCCTCCTCCACAATCTACAGTCGCCGGGCCCATAAAAGCTTCCTAGCTTAAGGAGGAGCTGTCAGCCATACTATCTCAGAAAGAAAAAAACACATATACAAGTAGATAAATACTCTTGCGCTACTTACATAACATATGTATTGCACTGTCCACGTTTTGATTTTAGTGATTTTCCTACAGTAAAAAATAGAAAATCTTTCTTAGCTTTTCCCATTTTAAATGTAGCTATTTTGAAGCCATTCCTGATGTAATTTCCTCCCTTACTCTCCTCTGCCTGATTTGACTGCCCTTCACTATAGAAAGTGTATTTATTATGAGAACTATTGGCCAATCATAGAGGAAAAGAGGTGTGGGAGGGGAAAGCAGGAAGGAAAGAGGCTTCAGCCAATCAGGCTGCATTAGTTAAGTCTGAGGGGAAGTAGAGAAGCAAAAAAGGACAACCCAGCATGCCCTGCAACTTCCTTTTTGTGTACCAAATTTTGTGTGCACCAAATAAGAGTCAGGTAAACTGGGGAATGATCATTTATCAACAAGAAAAGTAGTACTGATTTTACCTTTTGGATTGCCTGGTTAGCATCCTCATTACTTGTTTACCAGATAAAAATAAAGAAGTGATTTTTGAGTTTATGCTCGACGGTTACACTTTAACGAGGTGATCAAACTACTGAAGCAGCACTACCAGATGGCTGAACAGTGCTGGCAAAAAAAAAAAAATGATTTGCCTTAGTATTTCCAGAGTTACAAAGAGGCTCTGCACATACTCAGGCAGGCCCTTTCAGCAGCCAAACACACCTACAGCCCAACATTTCTCTTTGATACTTTCAACTCCCTTCTCCAGCCCCCACCTCCACCTCCCACTCCCTGCATCTCAGCTAAGGACATTGCCTCCTTCTTTAGCAAAAAAAAAATACCAACATCAGGGAAAGTTTCACCCAGCAGCAGCTCTTTCCATACATACCCCAAACCTTAT
The DNA here is from genome assembly GCF_040937935.1 of Hyperolius riggenbachi. Classification (NCBI taxonomy): domain Eukaryota; kingdom Metazoa; phylum Chordata; class Amphibia; order Anura; family Hyperoliidae; genus Hyperolius; species Hyperolius riggenbachi. Next base: position 654,194,101 of record NC_090646.1, read on the forward strand.
ATCCCCCCTAACCATCTTCTTACCACTATCTGAACTCATCTCCAATCTCATCTCTAAATCTCCTCCCACAACTCCATGCCCCCATGACACCATTCCCTCTCATGTTATAACTCAACTATCCTCTTGTCATGCTGTGGGAATCCTGCTGGTGGTGAATTTTGGGCTTGGCATGAACTTCCGCTGTCCACCAGTAGGGGTCTCTATTGTTGATGTTAGATACTCTGCAATTTCTGGACTGACCTGCAGAGGGATCTCTGTGAACACTTGGAGGAGTCACATAACCAGCTTCTTCTATTTAAGACTGTGGCTAGCAGAAAGACTTTGCTAGGTCATTCTGTGCTGTTAGGCCTGTGCTCTCTGGTCACATCTTGTTCCTAACTCCTTGCCTTATACTGATCTCCTGGTTTCGACCCATGCCTGTCTAACTACTCTCTTGTTACTTCCTGTGTTTATCTTGATCCCCTGGTTATTGATATTGGCTTGTTTGACTATCCTACTGTGTACTGAGATTGCTGTTGTTATCTGTATATCTGTGTATATATCTTTGCTGTTGTACGATTGTTAGTTTATATGTACCATGTCCAGTGTGTTGCTATTGTACATATGGTGATCCGTGTCTTGCATCTGTATATATATATATATATATATATATATATATATATATATATATATATATATATATATATATATATATATACTGTACCGTTCTGTGTATATATATATATATATATATATATATATATTTATATATATATATATATATTTATATATATATATATATATCATTGCTACTGTACAATTGTCAGTTTGTACAAATCCATGTTTTTTATGTTGCTGTTGTAGATATCTGTGCAATCTTGTCCTGCATACTTGTTGGATATAGTGTCTGGGTTATCGGTACACTGTGTGTGTATGTATATATATGTATGTAAATTGCACCTTGTAAATAAAACATGTTTTCACCTTCAAAATCAACCGTTGCAGACCCCAGTATTTCCATTGAAGTGATCTCTCATTGCTGTTATGTCTCAATAAGAATCTGCCTGCGCAGATCCTTACACCTCTACAACTAATAATCCAGCTCTAGTGTTGGGCGAACAGTGTTCGCCACTGTTCGGGTTCTGCAGAACATCACCCTGTTCGGGTGATGTTCGAGTTCGGCCGAACACCTGACGATGCTCGGCCAAACCGTTCGGCCATATGGCCGAACTAAGAGCGCATGGCCGAACGTTCCCCGAACGTTCGGCTAGCGCTGTGATTGGCCGAACGGGTCACGTGGTTCGGACCCGAACGCGCTCTGATTGGCCGAAAGGTCACGTGGTTCGGGTAAATAAATACCCGAACCACGTCATATCTCCGCCATTTGTCTGTGGGTTTAGCTTTGGGTAGGCAGGCAGGGTAGTTCGCGCTCCAGCCACGCTAGCCAGGGTCCCCCCTGTCATTGTGTCACTGCTGGGAACAGTAGTACACCGCTTGCTCAGCCACACTATATAGCATTCTGTTTACTGCCACTCTGTGTACCTCGCTCAGCCACACTATATAGCATTCTGTTTACTGCCACTCTGTGTCTGCTGGGAATAGTAGTACACCGCTTGCTCAGCCACACTATATAGCATTCTGTTTACTGCCACTCTGTGTACCTCGCTCAGCCACACTATATAGCATTCTGTTTACTGCCACTCTGTGTCTGCTGGGAATAGTGGTACACCGCTCGCTCAGCCACACTATATAGCATTCTGTTCACTGTTCTGTGTCTGCTTGGAATAGTGGTACACCGCTCGCTCAGCCACACTATATAGCATTCTGTTTACTGTTCTGTGTCTGCTGGGAATAGTGGTACACCGCTCGCTCAGCCACACTATATAGCATTCTGTTTACTGTTCTGTGTCTGCTGGGAATAGGGGTACACCGCTCGCTCAGCCACACTATATAGCATTCTGTTCACTGTTCTGTGTCTGCTGGGAATAGTGGTACACCGCTCGCTCAGCCACACTATATAGCATTCTGTTCACTGTTCTGTGTCTGCTGGGAATAGTGGTACACCGCTCGCTCAGCCACACTATATAGCATTCTGTTTACTGTTCTGTGTCTGCTGGGAATAGTGGTACACCGCTCGCTCATCCACACTATATAGCATTCTGTTCACTGTTCTGTGTCTGCTGGGAATAGTGGTACACCGCTCGCTCAGCCACACTATATAGCATTCTGTTCACTGTTCTGTGTCTGCTGGGAATAGTGGTACACCGCTCGCTCAGCCACACTATATAGCATTCTGTTCACTGTTCTGTGTCTGCTGGGAATAGTGGTACACCGCTCGCTCAGCCACACTATATAGCATTCTGTTTACTGTTCTGTGTCTGCTGGGAATAGTGGTACACCGCTCGCTCAGCCACACTATATAGCATTCTGTTTACTGTTCTGTGTCTGCTGGGAATAGTGGTACACCGCTCGCTCATCCACACTATATAGCATTCTGTTCACTGTTCTGTGTCTGCTGGGAATAGTGGTACACCGCTCGCTCAGCCACACTATATAGCATTCTGTTCACTGTTCTGTGTCTGCTGGGAATAGTGGTACACCGCTCGCTCAGCCACACTATATAGCATTCTGTTCACTGTTCTGTGTCTGCTGGGAATAGTGGTACACCGCTCGCTCAGCCACACTATATAGCATTCTGTTTACTGTTCTGTGTCTGCTGGGAATAGTGGTACACCGCTCGCTCAGCCACACTATATAGCATTCTGTTTACTGTTCTGTGTCTGCTGGGAACAGTAGTACACCGCTCACTCAGCCAGAGTATATAGCATTGTGTTTACTGCCACTCTGTGTACACCGCTCAGCCAGACTATATACCATTGTTTACTGACACTCTGTGTACACCGCTCAGCCAGACTATATACCATTGTTTACTGACACTCTGTGTACACCGCTCAGCCAGACTATATACCATTGTTTACTGCCACTCTGATTCTGCTGGGAACAGTAGTACACCGCTCGCTCAGCCAGACTATATAGCATTGTGTTTACTGCCACTCTGTGTACACCGCTCAGCCAGACTATATACCATTGTTTACTGACACTCTGTGTACACCGCTCAGCCAGACTATATACCATTGTTTACTGAAACTCTGTGTACACCGCTCAGCCAGACTATATACCATTGTTTACTGCCACTCTGATTCTGCTGGGAACAGTAGTACACCGCTCGCTCAGCCAGACTATATACCATTGTTTACTGACACTATATAGCAGACTATATAGCATTGTGTGTACACCGCTCAGCCAGACTATATACCATTGTTTACTGACACTCTGTGTACACCGCTCAGCCAGACTATATACCATTGTTTACTGCCACTCTGATTCTGCTGGGAACAGTAGTACACCGCTCGCTCAGCCAGACTATATACCATTGTTTACTGACACTCTGTGTACACCGCTCAGCCAGACTATATACCATTGTTTACTGCCACTCTGATTCTGCTGGGAACAGTAGTACACCGCTCGCTCAGCCAGACTATATAGCATTGTGTTTACTGCCACTCTGTGTACACCGCTCAGCCACACTATATAGCATTGCGTATTCTGCCAGTCAGTGTGTATATTGCTGGGATCAGTAATACTCCACTCACCGTCAACCACTATATGAGCTCAACATGAGTTCCCCAGAGACCTCCGCTGTGAGCAGCACTCCCAACAACAGCAACAGCCAACGCCCCACGCAAGCTATAACATCCACCCCAGCAGCCAGTGGTCAGCAGCAGCCCTCCCCGGAGGAGAACGTTGTGTCCATCAGTCCGTCGCCAGAGCGATTAATGAGGGCTGCCATTGAGGAGATGATGGGGCCTGATGTGGAGGAGGAGGTCTGGCTCAGGCCAGCATCCCAAGTTAATGTTGAGGACGATGAGGGGTCTGTGTCTGGGGATGTTGGGGTGGCAGAGGTGGTGGGTGGGTCAGACTCAGGAGAAGAGTTGTATGATGAGGATGATGATCGGGACCATCTGTATGTGCCTCAGAGTCCGACCCCGGAAAACATGTTGTATCGTGTGTTTAGGTACTAAAATCTGCGTTCCCTCCCAGTAGTGTTGGGCGAACAGTGTTTGCCACTGTTCGGGTTCTGCAGAACATCACCCTGTTCGGGGTGACTATATAGCAGACTATATAGCATTGTGTTTAATGCCACTCTGTGTACACGGCTCAGCCACACTATATAGCATTGTGTTTACTTCCACTCTGTGTCTGCTGGGAACAGTAGTACACCGCTCACCCGCCACTGTATAGCATTGTGCTCTGTGTCACTGCTGACAATAGTGGTACACCGCTCACCCACCACTGTATAGCATTTCTGTACTGCCACTGTACTGCTGCCAGTCAGCGTGTACTTTAAGGATAAGTGAAATGAGGAAGAAATCCGGTGAAAGAGGGAGGGGCAAGGGAAGAGGTGTTTCCCCTGACGGTTCACGTACAGGCCACAGGGGAGCACCCAAGAAAACCCACTCAATACTGCCCATGTTGTCCAGGACAACAACCCTCACAGATCCAAAAGAACAGGACCAGATAATTACTTGGATGACCTCTCAAGCGTCCAGCAGTGGGTTAAGCAGCACCAGCACATCACGCACGAGGTCCGAGTCCTCAGCCAGTTAAAGTCTGGGCTTTCTTTGAAGACTGCACTGAGGATGTTACCATGGCGATTTGCAAGGTGTGCAAGACCCGCCTGAGTAGGGGGAAAAGTATTAACAACCTCTCCACCACCAGCATGAGCCGCCACATTCTATCCAAACATCCCACTCTGTGGGCAAACGCGGCAGGACAGGGTACCACCAGCAACACTGCCTCCCTTGGGTTCACCAGACTCACCACCAGACCCGCCTCAGCAGCAGCAGTAGCCCAGCCATTGCGTGGTTCACAACATTCACAAACATCAGACGATGCTGACACTGTCACTTTCCGGACTAGTGCTCTTGAGGTCTCCCAGTGTTCATCAAACACAACAACCAACAGCCCTTCGGTGTGCAGCGCTACGGTTGAGTTGTCTGTCTCTGAGATGTTTGAGCACAAGAGGAAATTGCCAGCAAATGACCCCCGGGCCGTGGCAGTAACAGCCAGCCAGCATAGCCAAGCTTCTGGCCTGCGAAATGCTGCCATATCGAGTGGTGGAGACAAACAGCTTCAAGGGCATGATGTCAGTGGCCATCCCACGTTACGTGGTTCCCAGCCGCTACCACTTTGCGCGCTCTGCAGTGCCTGAGTTGCATGAGCACGTGGTCAGCTAAATAACCCGAAGCTTGAAGAATGCCGTTGCCTGCAAGGTTCACCTCACCACTGACACCTGGACGAGTGCGTTCGGCCAGGGTCGATACATCTCCCTTACCGCGCACTGGGTGAACCTTGTGGAGCCTGGCAGCGATTCCTCACCTGCTACGGCGCGGGTGTTGCCCACGCCGCAAACAGCTGGATAACAACAGCAGCACCTACCTCTCTGACTCCTTCTCCTCCAACGCATCTCAAAGCTGTACCTCATCCGGAAATGCTAACCCAGCACCAGCAGCAGTAGGATCGTGGAAGCAGTGCAGCACAGCTGTTGGCATGCGTCAGCAAGCGTTGCTGAAGCTGATCTGCCTTGGGGATAAGCAGCACACAGGGGAGGAAATTTGGAGGGGAATAAAGGAACAGACGGATTTGTGGCTGGCACCGCTGGACCTGAAACCGGGCATGAAGCTAGACACCTGGCACGAACTGGCAATGTACGCAATAGAGGTGCTGGCTTGCCCGGCAGCCAGCGTTATGTCGGAACGCTGTTTCAGTGCTGCCGGAGGCATCATCACAGATCGGCGTATCCGCCTCTCCACAGAAAATGCAGACCGTCTGACTCAAATTAAAATGAATCAATCCTGGATTGGAAACGACTACGCAACACTCCTGGACCCCAACCAAGTAACATGACCGATGAACATCTGGGATGGTTTAGCGTTTCCGGTCCCTGTTTATTGAACCTCTCATCTGTATTACATTTATGACTGCATGGCGGCAAAAAGCATTGCTGCTATATCCGCACGCTTTTTGTCCTCATGCAAGGCCTGGGTTGTTGTGTCTCACAAAGCGTGGCCTTCTCCTCCTGCGCCTCCTCCTGTTCCATCACGTGTGCTGCTGCTGCTGCTGCTGCTGCTGGGTTACCGTTGCCGGTCCCTGTTTATGGAACCTCTTATCTTTATTACATTTATGACTACATGGCGGTACAAAGCATGCTATCCGCACGCTTTTTGTCCTCATGCAAGGCCTGGGTTGTTGTGTCTCACAAAGCGTGGCCTTCTCCTCCTGCGCCTCCTCCTGTTCCATCACGTGTGCTGCTGCTGCTGCTGCTGCTGGGTTAGCGTTGCCGCGTGGTCCCTGTTTATTGAACCTCTTATCTTTATTACATTTATGACTACATGGCGGTACAAAGCATGCTATCCGCACGCTTTTTGTCCTCATGCAAGGCCTGGGTTGTTGTGTCTCACAAAGCGTGGCCTTCTCCTCCTGCGCCTCCTCCTGTTCCATCACGTGTGCTGCTGCTGGGTTAGCGTTGCCGCGTGGTCCCTGTTTATTGAACCACTTATCTTTATTACATTTATGACTGCATGGTGGTACAAAGCATGCTATCCGCACGCTTCTTGTCCTCATGCAAGGCCTGGGTTGTTGTGTCTCAAAGCGTGGCCTTCTCCTCCTGTTCCATCACGTGTGCTGCTGCTGGGTTAGCATTACCGGTCCCTTTTCCTGGAACCTCTTATATGTATTACATTTATGACTGCATGCCGACAAAAAGCATGTTACCTGTGCAAAGAAAACAGACATTTCCCGCATTTAAAAGACAGTTTTCCCTTTGAAACTTTAAAATCGATTTTCTCAAAAACTATAAGCTCTTTTTGCTAAATTTTTTTTCCTCTTGTACCCACTCCCAAGGTGCACATACCCTATAAATTTGGGGTATGTAGCATGTAAGGAGGCTTTACAAACCACAAAAGTTCGGGTCCCCATTGACTTCCATTATGTTCGGAGTTCGGGTCGAACACCCGAACATCGCGGCCATGTTCGGCCTCTTCGGCCCGAACCCGAACATCTAGATGTTCGCCCAACACTATCCAGCTCACTACACTCCCCTCTCTTCTCGCTTAACCTCCTTAGCGGTATGGATGAGTTGTTACGTCCATTACCGCAGGAGGACGCCGCTCAGGCCCAGGTGGGCCGATTTTCATAATTTTTTTAAAAAACACTCAGCAAGCACTTTGATTGCTGCGTGTTGTATACGATCACCGCCGCTGATGCGCCGCTACCCGCCGCGTAAGGGCCTCCCCCCCCCTCCCGAGACCCCTGCGCAGCCTGGCCAATCAGTGCCAGGCAGCACTGAGGGGTGGATCGGGACTCCTGATGACGTCACGACGTCGATGACGTCATCACGATCATTGCCATGGCGATGGGGGAAGCCCTAAAGGAAATCCCGTTCAGAACGGGATTTCCTTATGGCTAACAGCGCCGGCGGCGATCGGAGGGGTGGGAGGGATGCGGAAGGGAGGGGGGCATTATGTAGCTAGCGCTAGGCTAGCTACATGATTGAAAAAAAAATATTAAAAAAATAGCTCTGCGCTGCCCCCTGGCGATCTTAATAGAACGCCAGGGAGGTTAAAGAAAAAAAAAAAAGACCTCAACTATGGTTAAAAGCCACTTGTGTGACATGGCCAGAACCGTGTGTGTTACGTGGCCCTAAGTGGGAACCTTGTGTCCTGGTTCATAGAGACCAGGGTTGCTCGTAAACTATGCGATTGCGAATCTACATGTCGTAGTCCGCAACTACGAAGTTTAAAAACGATGCTTACATATTTACGCGTAGTCGTAGTAACCGCTATCTGAAGCTTCGCCCGCTACGCGTAGTTGACGTATGTATTGCGAAATCAACTACGTGTGCGGTAACCGCGTCTATACGGATCATTGTTTGTAATTGCGCATGCACAGAAATATAATTGCCTTTCTATACTTATACCATTCTGCATTGGAAGGTGGAATGTACGCATATATTAGTTCACGCATGCGCATATTTAGTGGATTAATGCAGAAATTCTTCCGCATAAGGGCATAAGCGTCCGCATACACTATGCTTCGCACTACGCGAAGCTTTCGTATTTCAATGCGTAGTCTACGAAATGCAAACGTAGCGAATGTTTTAAGTTTGGAAAACGTAGATTGCGAAGCGTAATTGCGTAGAACTGCGCGTAGTTCCAGCGTATCGAATTTGGCTGACTACGACCATCCCTGATAGAGACAACAGAAAAAAATAAAAAATACTGGCACCACTCATCCCATTTGGTCACGTTGCCAAATATCTGCTTCTAGAGTGAACCGGATCCTTTTTGCTCAGTCTTTAATAACCACAGCTGTATCGTACGTCCACTTTTCTTTGTAAAACTTGCATTAGAAACAGATCACAAGACAACATCCGTGCTACAGGGCACATTTTATTGCCTTCACAAATGAGTCTTAGTAGACACCAAGCCAGCGTAATTAAATTTCCTTTCAGGTATCTTTTTTTTTCACAGAAAAACGAAAACTAAAAAAAAAAAAACTTATTCTTTTACTCGTCTCTATATTCCTTCAAATAAAAGCCCTCTGGCCGAATGAATATGAAAAAGTATGAGGCTCAACATTTGGACGAACGCTGCAAATACAAATATTCCCCACGACCCGTTCCGTGGCTTGCAGACATCTCCCCTTCGGAGCAGAAAATAAATATGCATTTTAATGCCGGTGTTTTCATTAATTATTTATCAGCCTAGTTAAAATACATCTGCTCAGCGATGCCAGCGCGCGGGAACAGAACGGGGAGAGCAAACAGAAGGATGGACCCGGCGTTAAGTCTTTGTGGTGGAGGTCATGCTGAGAGACGCTCTGATAGGTCCCGTTATGCAGATAGAAAGGAGATATTAAAGATTGGAGCTGCTCTACAGATGTATCGGAAAAACATACTAGAGAATAACTAGATGCTGCACAGGAAACAGACGCAACTCTTTGAAAGTGTGAAGCTGCATTTTAAAAAGGTTGCATTTAGAATGGAATTTTCATATCGCCAAATGTGGGTGAATCTTTTTTATTTTTGCCTGAAGTCCATCCCTTACTCCCCATATTTAAAGCTCAGTTCCAAAATGGAGCAGATTTTTGGTACAAGGGGGTTGATTCAAAAAGGTTACTTGTTTTTCACCATAACTGTAAGAAGTGCTAATGCATGAGATAAACAAATTAAGGGGAGATAATTCATGAGATAAATAGATAAGGAGAGTTAAACCATGAGTTGTATCAAATAAGGAGAGCTAAACCATGAGTTATATCAAATAAGGAGAGCTAAACCATGAGTTATGTCAAATAAGGGGAGCTAAACCATGAGTTATGCCAAATAAGGAGAGCTAAACCATGAGTTATATCAAATAAGGAGAGCTAAACCATGAGTTATGTCAAATAAGGAGAGCTAAACCATGAGTTATGTCAAATACGGAGAGCTAAGCCATGAGTTAAGTTAGATAAGGAGAAATAAACCATGAGTTAAGCTAGATCAGGAGAGGTACTGTAAATCATGAGTTAAGTTATTTAAGGAGAGAACAATTGTGAGTTAATTAACAAGGTGAGATAATTTAACAGAAAAGCTTAGTGAATCTGGCCCATGATCTCTTAAATTTTTACTAAAGTCTGTCTGTTGTTTTTTAGGAAAGAATGATTTTGGTGATGATTTTCTTGGACCCTTTATAAGCTACAGCTACAGACACACACGTATGTGCACTGTCATCTGCAGATTGGAATTTGTTCTCCTAGGCAACAGTTGGTGCCAACTTCAGTACAGATGTGACACTAGTCTAGAGCAGGGATGTTGAACTCCAGTCCCAGAGGGCTAAGGCCCTCACACATTTTTTGGTATGGCTTCAATAAGTTGATGGGACTAACTCAGGAAAGGCGGGGTTCATCAAATAGAACACATTTCTTCTTTTGTCAGTCCATTCTAAAGACATGGATATGACCCTTGAGGAATGTAGCTTGTGATGCGTCTGTTACTATGGAGGGAAGGGACAACACTAGTCATCCATAGGACATTGCGGAATATCTGGCATGCTCGATCTTTAAGCAGTGTTGGACTCCTGTTCACACACTACATTCTCACCCAAGGTGGTTTTTATTGGACACTCTGCCTGAGTTTAATCTAGTGTGTGTGCGTAGAGCACATTGAAGATGTGTCAGTAATTGCACCTCAGAAGGGTTCACAATCTTTCTACAACAGTCCATAATCCATTCGGGGAGAAGGAAATTAGCTTATTGATATTTGGGGAGAGGGGGGGGGGGGTAAAAATCCCCACACAAACATTGGAAGAATACACAACCTCCACATTTAGTGTCATGGCCAAACTCCAAACCTGAGACTTAAATGTTGCAAGGTGAGATTGTTAACCACTTTAGACCACTAGGTCTGAAGGATACTCTTTAAGGGTGCAATTTTTAGTTGAAGATCATATATTTGATTCAAATAATTCAGATACAACAGAATAGATAGGATAACATAGATAGAACCGGTGAACCTAATTGATTTTTGAATGATCACATTAATGATCGTTCCTTTAAAAAAAGGGTTCTTTTTCCCATGCGTTCACCTACAAAGGGCTTTGATATTGGGAATAGTTTGGAGCCTATAATGCTCTGGATTGAAGTGTATTGACTTTTTTGATATGTATATTATTGATGACAATTTATGCCAATTTTTTTATTGTGATATTTCATGATTCTTAAATAAAAAAGTAAAAAAAAAGAAATATTTTTTATAGGGTGACGCCGTTATCACACATACAAATAAAATCAAGACTTATTTCTCAAAGAAAGATGGTAGTGTGGAGCTACTATCACTTTTGAATAAAACAGAAATTCACTTTACAAAGATATTTGTTCTAATTTGCACAGCAAATTCAATGTCCTGTGTGGTGTAGTGTATTTACTCTTCAAGTCACATGACCAACATACTGACTCTACAAGTCACATGACCAATGTACTGACTCTACAAGTCACATGATCAGTATACTGGACCTTCAACATTCTCTTAATCCCAGTTGACAACACTGAGTAATAGAGTTGGGCCGAACCTCCGATTTTCGGTTCGCGAACCGGGTTCGCAAACTTTCGCGGAACGTTCGGTTCGCGGAAAAGTTCGCGAACCGCAATAGACTTCAATGGGGATGCGAACTTTGAAAAAAAAAAATAATTATGCTGGCCACAAAAATGATGGAAAAGATGTTTCAAGGGGTCTAACACCTGGAGGGGGGGATGGCGGAGTGGGATACATGCCAAAAGTCCCCGGGAAAAATCTGGATTTGACGCAAAGCAGCGTTTTAAGGGCAGAAATCACATTGAATGCTAAATGACAGGCCTAAAGTGCTTTCAAACATCTTGCATGTGTATACATCAATCAGGTAGTGTAATTAAGGTACTGCTTCACACTGACACACCAAACTCACCGTGTAACGCACCGCAAACAGCTGTTTGTGTAGTGACGGCCGTGCTGGACTGGTGCGCACCATGGCGAGAGTGCAGGTTTTGGTGGCTTTACAGCCCATATGGTCGCCTGGCTGATGTAGCTGAATGACAGAACAGTGAATGTCCAGCTGATCAAATTTGGTCTGACCACAATGAGGCAACGACCTTATTATCGTGGGTGTGCCCCCCGAGACACTCATCTAGGCGCCAGTCATTGCTTCATTGTGATACGCAAGCCCCTTCACCACGGCAAGGTAATGATCACGAAGGGGAATGGGCGCATGTACATGCCTTTTCTTTTGTTGTTGCAGCTGCCCGCAGTGCAGCCAGAAAAATTAGGCAGTCATGTACACGCACCCGAAAAATTATTACAGCGGCCGCTGCTAGCAGCGGCCTAAAAAATTCAGCAATCCGCCTGGAGTCCCGGACCCTGTTGGTGGTGGCGGAGAAGGTAGTCAAGCGGCCTGCAGGCAGACATGCTGTGTGGAGGGACTGGGAGCGACTTAGTCTTCTTGGGGCAGGCCAGGCAGCCAGTCACACGGCGTGCAGGCAGAGATGCTGTGTGTGCGGGGACTGACTTAGTCTTGGGGCGGGCAGCAGCCCTCCGGGATCCATGCCTCATTCATTTTGATAAAGGTGAGGTACTTAACACTTTTGTGACTTAGGCGACTTCTCTTCTCTGTGACAATGCCTCCAGCTGCGCTGAAGGTCCTTTCTGACAGGACGCTTGCGGCAGGGCAGGAGAGAAGTTGGATGGCAAATTGGGACAGCTCTGGCCACAGGTCAAGCCTGCGCACCCAGTAGTTCAAGGGTTCCTCATCGCTGTTCACAGCAGTGTCTACATCCACACTTAAGGCCAGGTAGTCGGCTACCTGCCGTTCCAGGCGTTGGTGGAGGGTGGATCCGGAAGGGCTACGGCGAGGCGTTGGACTAAAGAACGTCCGCATGTCCGACATCACCATGAGATCGCTGGAGCGTCCTGTCTTTGACTGCGTGGACACGGGAGGAGGATTAGTGGCAGTGGTACCTTGCTGGCGTTGTGCCGTCACATCACCCTTAAAGGCATTGTAAAGCATAGTTGACAGCTGATTCTGCATGTGCTGCATCCTTTCCACCTTCCGGTGAGTTGGTAACAGGTCCGCCACTTTGTGCCTGTACCGAGGGTCTAGTAGTGTGGCCACCCAGTACAGCTCATTCCCCTTGAGGTTTTTTATACGGGGGTCCCTCAACAGGCAGGACAGCATAAAAGACGACATCTGCACAAAGTCGGATCCAGTACCCTCCATCTCCTCTTGCTCTTCCTCAGTGACGTCAGGTAAGTCAACCTCCTCCCCCCAGCCGCGAACAATACCACGGGAAGGTTGAGCAGCACAAGCCCCTTGCGATGCCTGCTGAGGTTGTTCTCCTGCCGCTGTCCCCTCCTCCTCCTCCTCCTCCTCCCCCAAAGAAACACCTTGCTCATCATCCTCTGAGTCTGACTCGTCTTCTGCACACGACTTCTCTTCTTCCTCCTCCTCCCCCCTCTGTGCTGCTGCAGGTGTTGAGGAAACAGCTGGGTCTGATGAAAATTGGTCCCATGCCTGTTCCTGCCGTAACGGTTCCTGGTCACGCTCATTCACAGCTTCATCCGCCACTCTACGCACAGCACGCTCCAAGAAGTAAGCGTAGGGAATTAAGTCGCTGATGGTGCCCTCACTGCGGCTCACCAGGTTGGTCACCTCCTCAAACGGCCGCATGAGCCTGCATGCATTTTCCATCAGTGTCCAGTTGTCGGGCCAGAACATCCCCATCTTCCCAGACTGTTTCATTCTACTGTAGTTGTAGAGGTAGTGGGTCACGGCTTTCTTCTGTTCTAGCAGGCGGGAGAACATGAGCAGGGTCGAGTTCCAGCGAGTCGGGCTATCGCAAATGAGGCGTCTCACCGGCATGTTGTTTTTGCGCTGAATTTCCGCAAAGCGTGCCATGGCTGTGTAAGACCGCCTCAAATGCCCACAGAACTTCCTGGCCTGCTTCAGGACATTCGCTAAGCCAGGGTACTTTGCCACAAATCTTTGAACCACTAGATTCATGACATGTGCCATGCAGGGTATGTGTGTCAGCTTCCCCATATGCAAAGCGGCAAGCAGATTGCTGCCGTTGTCGCACACCACGTTGCCTATCTCCAGGTGGTGCGGGGTCAGCCACTCATCCACCTGTTTCTTAAGAGCAGCCAGGAGAGCTGCTCCAGTGTGACTCTCCGCTTTGAGACAAGCCATGTCTAAGATGGCGTGACAGCGTCGTACCTGGCATGCAGCATAGGCCCTGCGGAGCTGGGGCTGTGTAGCTGGAGAGGAGAACTGCCACTCAGCCAAGGAGGAGGAGGACAGCGAAGAGCATGTAGCAGGAGGAGAGGAGGTGGCAGGAGGCCTGCCTGCAAGCCGTGGAGGTGTCACAATTTGGTCCGCTGCGCCCTGCTTGCCATCGTTCACCACCAGGTTCACCCAATGGGCTGTGTAGGTAATGTAGCGGCCCTGCCCGTGCTTGGCAGACCAGGCATCCGTGGTCAGGTGTACCCTTGACCCAACGCTCTTCGCAAGAGATGACACCACTTGCCTCTCAACTTCACGGTGCAGTTGGGGTATGGCCTTTCTCGAAAAATAAGTGCGGCCTGGCATCTTCCACTGCGGTGTTCCGATGGCCACAAATTTACGGAAGGCCTCAGAGTCCACCAGCCGGTATGGTAACAGCTGCCGAGCTAACAGTTCCGCCACGCCAGCTGTCAGACGCCGGGCAAGGGGGTGACTGGCCGAAATTGGCTTCTTCCGCTCAAACATTTCCTTCACGGACACCTGACTGCTGCTGTGGGCAGAGGAGCAGGAACCGCTCAAGGGCAGAGGCGGAGTGGAGGAGGGTGCCTGTGAAGGTGGAAGGGAGAAAGCGGCAGAAGCAGATACTGCACCTGATGGAGGAGGAAGAGGAGAAGGAGGGTGGCTTTGCTTTTGTGTGCTGCTGCTGCTTTTGCTCAGGTGGCCATCCCATTGCTGTTTGTGCCTTTTCTCCAGGTGCCTTTGTAAGGCACTTGTCCCTACGTGAGTGTTGGCCTTTCCACGGCTCAATTTTTGTTGGCAGAGCGAACAGATGGCTTTGGTCCGATCTGAGGCACACACATTAAAAAATTTCCACACCGCTGAGCCACCCTGGGATGTGGGCACTATGGGGACCTCAGCAGCTGATGCTGAAGGGCAAGTTGGCTGGCTGTACATAGGTGGCGATACATGGTGCCGGACACTGCCACCAGCTGTTTCTGACGAAGAGCTGCCCAAGCTTCTTTCAGCAACTTCTCTCCTCCTACTACTCTCTGACTCCCCCTCTGAACTGTCCCCCTCTTCATCTCCTCTGGGAACATACAGAGGATCCTTATTATCGTCATCATCGTAATCATCCTGCCCAGCTTCGCTTGCCTCAGACAAATCCAAACATGCACCATCAGTAGGTCCTTCATCCTCCTTACACGTTACATCCATAATATTGCCGCGTAACTCAGACATATGAGCTGGTGAAAATTCATCTGGCTGTAACAACAATTGCTGTGCATCAGTGATTTCACCACTAAATAATTCTTGCAAAGTGTCAAATGCAGCGGAAGTGGTGCTAGTAGTAGCGCTGGTGGCTGAGCAAGATGAGGTGTTCTGTGTCGCTAAATACTCAACCACGTCCTGACAATCTTGGGACGTGATGGGACGTGCCTTCTTCCGAGCACTGTACTGTGGGCCAGGTCCACACGAAATTACATTTACACGACCTCGCGCAGACCTGCCGGGTGGCCTTCCTCTGGCTCTGGCACTACCTCTTCCTCTACCTGTTTTGTCCATATCGGGTATGCACGGAGTGGTATATCACACTGCGTGCACTCACGTAGGTAGGTGGGTTCACTTAACTGCACAGGTATGCGCACTGATGCGGTGGGTTCACTGAACAGTACAGGTATACAGTGGCGGGTTCACTGAACACAACAGGTATGCAGTGGCGGGTTCACTGAACAGGTATACAGTGGCGGGTCCACTGAACAGAACAGGTATGCAGTGGCGGGTTCACTAAACAGAACAGGTATACAGTGGCGGGTTCACAGAACAGGTATGCAGTGGCGGGTCCACTGAACACAACAGGTATGCAGTGGCGGGTTCACTGAACAGGTATACAGTGGCGGGTCCACTGAACAGAACAGGTATGCAGTGGCGGGTTCACTAAACAGAACAGGTATACAGTGGCGGGTTCACTGAACAGAACAGGTATGCAGTGGCGGGTTCACTGAACAGGTATGCAGTGGTGGGTTCACAGAACAGGTATGCAGTGGTGGGTTCACAGCACAGGTATGCAGTGGTGGGTTCAATGAACAGGTATACAGTGGCGGGTTCACTGAACAGAACAGGTATGCAGTGGCGGGTTCACAGAACAGGTATGCAGTGGTGGGTCCACTGAACAGAACAGGTATGCAGTGGCAGATTCACTGAACACAACAGGTATGCAGTGGCGGGTTCACTGAACAGGTATACAGTGGCGGGTCCACTGAACAGAACAGGTATGCAGTGGCGGGTTCACTAAACAGAACAGGTATACAGTGGCGGGTTCACAGAACAGGTATGCAGTGGCGGGTCCACTGAACACAACAGGTATGCAGTGGCGGGTTCACTGAACAGGTATACAGTGGCGGGTCCACTGAACAGAACAGGTATGCAGTGGCGGGTTCACTAAACAGAACAGGTATACAGTGGCGGGTTCACTGAACAGAACAGGTATGCAGTGGCAGGTTCACTGAACAGGTATGCAGTGGTGGGTTCACAGAACAGGTATGCAGTGGTGGGTTCACAGCACAGGTATGCAGTGGTGGGTTCAATGAACAGGTATACAGTGGCGGGTCCACTGAACAGAACAGGTATGCAGTGGCGGGTTCACTAAACAGAACAGGTATACAGTGGCGGGTTCACAGAACAGGTATGCAGTGGCGGGTTCACTAAACAGAACAGGTATACAGTGGCGGGTTCACTGAACAGAACAGGTATGCAGTGGCGGGTTCACTGAACAGGTATGCAGTGGTGGGTTCACAGAACAGGTATGCAGTGGTGGGTTCACAGCACAGGTATGCAGTGGTGGGTTCAATGAACAGGTATACAGTGGCGGGTTCACTGAACAGAACAGGTATGCAGTGGCGGGTTCACAGAACAGGTATACAGTGGCGGGTTCACAGAACAGGTATGCAGTGGCGGGTCCACTGAACAGAACAGGTATGCAGTGGCAGGTTCACTGAACACAACAGGTATGCAGTGGCGGGTTCACTGAACAGGTATACAGTGGCGGGTCCACTGAACAGAACAGGTATGCAGTGGCGGGTTCACTAAACAGAACAGGTATACAGTGGCGGGTTCACAGAACAGGTATGCAGTGGCGGGTTCACTAAACAGAACAGGTATACAGTGGCGGGTTCACTGAACAGAACAGGTATGCAGTGGCGGGTTCACTGAACAGGTATGCAGTGGTGGGTTCACAGAACAGGTATGCAGTGGTGGGTTCACAGCACAGGTATGCAGTGGTGGGTTCAATGAACAGGTATACAGTGGCGGGTCCACTGAACAGAACAGGTATGCAGTGGCGGGTTCACTAAACAGAACAGGTATACAGTGGCGGGTTCACTAAACAGAACAGGTATGCAGTGGCGGGTTCACTGAACAGGTATGCAGTGGTGGGTTCACAGAACAGGTATGCAGTGGTGGGTTCACAGCACAGGTATGCAGTGGCGGGTTCACTGAACAGGTATACAGTGGCGGGTCCACTGAACAGAACAGGTATGCAGTGGCGGGTTCACTAAACAGAACAGGTATACAGTGGCGGGTTCACAGAACAGGTATGCAGTGGCGGGTTCACTAAACAGAACAGGTATACAGTGGCGGGTTCACTGAACAGAACAGGTATGCTGTGGCGGGTTCACTGAACAGGTATGCAGTGGTGGGTTCACAGAACAGGTATGCAGTGGTGGGTTCACAGCACAGGTATGCAGTGGTGGGTTCAATGAACAGGTATACAGTGGCGGGTCCACTGAACAGAACAGGTATGCAGTGGTGGGTTCACAGCACAGGTATACAGTGGCGGGTCCACTGAACATACCAGGTATGCAGTGGCGGGTTCACTGAACAGAACAGGTATGCAGTGGCGGGTTCACTGAACAGGTATGCAGTGGTGGGTTCACAGAACAGGTATGCAGTGGTGGGTTCACAGCACAGGTATGCAGTGGTGGGTTCAATGAACAGGTATACAGTGGCGGGTCCACTGAACAGAACAGGTATGCAGTGGTGGGTTCACAGCACAGGTATGCAGTGGTGGGTTCACAGCACAGGTATGCAGTGGTGGGTTCACAGCACAGGTATGCAGTGGTGGGTTCACAGCACAGGTATGCAGTGGTGGGTTCACAGCACAGGTATGCAGTGGTGGGTTCACAGCACAGGTATGCAGTGGTGGGTTCACAGCACAGGTATGCAGTGGTGGGTTCACAGCACAGGTATGCAGTGGTGGGTTCACAGCACAGGTATGCAGTGGTGGGTTCACAGCACAGGTATGCAGCCAGACAGGAACAAGTTAAGCCTAACTAATCTTTCCCTGAGAGACAGTCTGCAGCAGCTCGCCCTACTCTCACTAACGCAGGCAGCACACGAGTGACCGTAATGGCCGCCGCTGCCTGCCTTATATAAGGGGGGTGGGGCTCCAGGGGCTAGTGTAGCCTAATTGGCTACACTGGGCCTGCTGACTGTGATGTAGAGGGTCAAAGTTGACACTCCATGTGCATTATGGGGCGAACCGAACTTCCGCAAAGGTTCGCCTGCGGGACGCGAACGCGAACCACGGAAGTTCGCATGGAACCGTTCGCAGGCGAACCGTTCGGCCCAACTCTACTGAGTAAGCAGAATCAAATTCTTTCTACAGAAAACATATATTTTTTAACACATTACCAATATTTCTTATTTAATGGGCAGTCTATAGTATACAAGTAGAGTATCATTTTTCACTCTAGGACTGCCTTAATCATCTTTATATTTTGATGAGGTTTTTAGTTTGTATTTCATTTCAAAAGCAGGAAAAAAAAAATTCCAGCATCCTCTGCAGCTTCCTGAGGTAACGTAATATATCAGTTTACATTTAGTGTGCATTTGTCCAGGGACACTGATGTTAAACCAATTTGCCATTGTTTGAAATAGAATATATTACACAACGTTGTTTGCATTGGTTCACATTAATGTATTCCATGGAAAAAAAAAATTAAATTGGTGCAGTTTTGCAGGCATTCTCCTGGCCAGTAATCTATTGCACATATCAAAACATATCTGATTCAGGATTAATTCCATTTGTGAACAAAAGTATTAAGTTAATTCGGTCTGTTTGGAGAAGGACTCCCCAAGCCGGGCGTCTTCGCAGGTAATGCACTGCTTTATAAGAGATGAACTTAAAGGTCTTCTGAAGGGTATATTGCATCTAGGGATTTGGACAATGGATTCTTGTTAGATGATGGTGCCTAGTGTTTATGGTTCACATCGGTGAACAGGTTCGTAAACCCACACTTACTTTAAGATTTGAGGGTTTATAAACTCGTGTGTCTTCCAACAATAGTTGGCTCCCCATATGCACGCTGAACCACATGGCACGAGATTTTCCCATTCCAGCTCCCGTTGCACCTCTCCACCCGTCCTGGATCTGGCTCAGAAGATCCACTCACTCCCCATCTCGAATGAAGCTGGGCTGATGCCATGCCAGTGCCGAGAGAGAATAGAGAACTGGATGGGTGGTATGTAGGAGAGCAACCCTCTGGATTGGCTGAGCTACACCTAATGAGAGTTCTGCTCCTACACACTGCTCTCCCATACAGCCCCTCCATCAATATCTCTACACTTCCTCGACAGTGATGTAAGCTTTGCTCTGTGTGGGACCTTTAGTGAGCAGAGACATGCTGGGTAGCGGAAGGAGCAAACATCGACCAGCCAGCTAGGGAATGGGAGGTTCAGGCTGCACAAGTAATTACCCATTAGGTTTACTCACTACACCATAAAAATGTGCCTAGTACTAGTGACGCCTTCAGGACACTTGCCATGGGTGGTCCATTGGGACAATGCCTGACTGAAAACCCATAAGTGCAAAAAGGGTTACAGTACTCCAGGAATAAAATCTATGTAACGTACTATACAAACATTTGTAACTGAATGTCAATAAATATTATTTTTTGTGTTAGAACTTTTTTGGGTAAACTTTTTGTAAACCATGAAAACAGTATATATCTTAGTTTAAAAGGTGCCCAGAATTCTTTCCTTTTTTAATATGTTCTTAAAGTGGATCCGAGATGAACTTTTACTCATTGCATAATTGTGTTCCTTTCCTATTGTTTATAGGGCATTCCTCAAGCCAAATACTTTTTTGTTTTTGTTTTAATACTCTAATTCTCTATAAACTAAACCAGCCCCGCCCACAGTTTTCAGAGAGCCTTGGCAGTAGCAAGGGCTCATGGTAGCTCAGTCTGGGCAAGAGGAGGGGGAGGTATTACTAGCCAGAGATTTCAGAGGCAGAGGGGAGGAGGGGGAATTAAGTTTTTTTCACAGTCTGAGTGCTGATGGTGCAGATAAGCTTGGCTGTGTGTAATGTTTACAAACAACATGGCTGCTGTCATTGTATCACAGGAAGAAATAATCATATTCTATTAAAGCTGTATGCAGACAGATATGCTGTTAAAACCATCTACACTGTACATAAGATATATAGACAAGTTACTTGTTATAGTTAGTTTTTCATCTCGGATCCGCTTTAAAGGAATACGTAAGTCTAAAAAAAAAATGATATTTACTCACCCGGGGCATCCCTCAGCCCCCTGAAGCTGGATGGTGCCCTCGCAGCCCCGCTCCGATCAACCTGTCCCTGCCGGCGGCTACTTCCGGTTTCGGCGACAGGCTGGGAACGCGAGTGATTTTCCGCGTTCCCAGCCGCTATATCACCCTCTATGCTGCTATAGCGTATATATACACCAGAAACTCCAGGCACATTACCCTGCAATAACGCAAGGTGTGAGACCTGCCCTTATATCTTGTGCACAAGCCAAATACAAATACCAAACTCACAGAAATATCATCAAATATCAGACCAATTTTCCTGTGAATCATCCAATGTTGTATACATGATACGCTGCATGAAATGCCCGTCAAGAGGAATCTATATAGGAGAAACAGGAAAAAAACTGCGCACAAGAATGAACCATCACCGCTTTAAAATTAATGAGGGTAAAATGGACACACCAGTGGCCCAACACTTCTGTGAACCAGGACACAGCATGCAAGATCTAAAAGTACTTATTCTTAAGGGTAACTTCAAAATTGAACAAGCAAGAAAGATTTCTGAGTACAAATTTATGAAAATGTTCAAGACATTAACAGAAGGTTTAAATTGTGGAATGGGATTCATGACTCCTTATGTAACATGATTGACTTGGCTTCACTTTCTTCAGAAACCTGCTAGATTTCATGTTTGCTTGCATAAGCTCACTGGCTCCAGCCTGCTGATCACCTGACATCTAACTGCTAAACAGCAACCAGTACAACTGCCATCTTTATGTTTGCTATTTCCCTGCATCAGTGTTTTACTACAGCTAACATCTGGAAATACGCCTGAAGACGGGGACTAGATCCCAGAAAGCTTGCATTATTTAACTTTATCAGTTAGCCATTAAAAGGTATTACTTTTACGAGACTTTGTTTTTTTCTACCTACATAGATTTCCGATCGGAAATTTGGAAATTTCAATTCCGCAAAATCCGAATGAGCATCCCTAGTGCTGAATAGTGTAATGGTTAAGGGCTCTGCCTCTGACACATGAGACCAGGGTTCGAATCTCGGCTCTGCCTGTTCAGTAAGCCAGCACCTATTCAGTAGGAGACCTTCGGCAAGTCTCTCTAACACTGCTACTGCCTATAGAGCGCGTCCTAGTGGCTGCAGCTCTGGCGCTTTGAGTCCGCCAGGAGAAAAACCAATATAAATGTTTGTCTTTCTTTCTACTGTGCATGCATGTACCTCACTCATGCATGCCCAGTACACATTTTCTCACCCAGATACAGAAGATAAAGAGGAACCCAGTGATCTGCAAGGGGATCCAAGGGGCCTCTTGACCATCCGGAGGCTTCCCTCTACTAAGGTGAGTATATAAGGTTTTTATTTTTTATCACTTCAAAATTGCTTTAATTGTATTTATCTACAGTTGAACTCAGCAGGATCAAGTGCTTTGCGGCATCCCAAAAGAAAAAAAAAGAAATAAAACATGGTCAATGTATTGGCTTGAAGTCCTACATATTGCCTTCATCACGTATTCCTCTTGTCCCCTTCACACCGTCTCCGATAACACGATAGTATGGAATTTATTTCGCTATTCTGAAGCATACCTCGCGCCACCTGTACACTCATCGATACTAATAAGGTCCCGTTTTTGCTGGAATCGTTATCGCAGCCAGTCTTATAGGAGTTAATCTCCAGCCAGGCATGAGGTTTAGGAGAAAAGTGACTGAAAATAATTGCCCTTCTTCCAAGAAAATGTCTAAGTTTATATATTGCGATCAGCGAGGTCATTTATATAATATATGTACTGCAATATTCCATATAACTGAATTATTTACAGTGCTGCTGTTTTTCTTGGTTAGCGGGATTCGGCGCCCTGTTCACAGATACCTTCTCTAATGGGAGTAAAATAGGATTTAGCACGTACTGAATAATGTTTCTGTCTGCTTTATACTATAGATAAATTGGAGGAATTGACACATAAAGCTTCGGTTACAGTTTCATTCCATTGCCCTTTGAAAAGTAGCACAGGAGATGGTTGGAGACGCATAGCTGTGCCTTCGCTGAAACGCGCTGGGAATTTAACACCTGATTCAGCAAAGCATTCATTTTCAGGAACTTAAAGTGGAGCCAGGAAGTTAAAATTGGACTAGAATAGTGACTTCAAAAAGCCATCTAGCAAAATAGTGGTTTTCATTGCTGGCTGGAAGGGAAAGCTGCGGCAAAATTATTACTGAAGATGTCAGTCTTAAGGATTGCACTTCTATTCAGTTATTGCCAACAATTAATCGGGTGCTGATACTGAAGGTAGATGCCAACACCGAAGTTATATATACAAAATAAATCCTAGCAGGCAATCCTTAAAGTGTACCAGAGACGAGATTAACTACAAGTTTTATACATACCTGGGGCTTCCTCCAGCCCCATGTTCACAGATTGCTCCCACGCCGCCGTCCTCAGTCTTCTCCAGCTTCAGTACCGGGTCCCGTAACTTCAGCCAGTCATGACCAGTCTGCGCAAGAGAAGTGTGCCCTTTACGTATCTCTCCAGCAGCCACCACAAGATGAAGGTATCAGCTTGCCTCAGCAGTGGGACTGGGGAGCACAGGAAAAGAAGATCAAGAAAGGAGGGGGGGGTGGCACTTGATGTATTCCATAATGGATCTGCAGTAGATATGAGCTTAAAGGGATACTGTAGGGGGGTTGGGGGAAAATGAGTTGAACTTACCCAGGGCTTCTAATGGTCCCCCGGAGACATCCTGTGCCCACGCAGCCACTCACCGATGCTCCGGCCCCGCCTCCTGTTGACTTCTAGAATTTCAGACTTTAAAGTCTGAAAACCACTGCGCCTGCGTTGCTGTGCCCTTGCTCCCGCTGATGGCACCAGGAGCGTACTGTGCAGGCCTAGTATGATCTGTGTCTGCGCAGTACGCTCCTGGTGACATCAGCGGGAAGAAGGATACAGCAATGCAGGCGCAGTGGTTTTCAGACTTTAAAGTCTGAAATTCTAGAAGTGAATGGGAGGCGGGGCCGGAGCATTGGGGAGTGGCTGCAACGGCTCAGGATGTCTGTGGGGGACCGTTAGAAGCCCCGGGTAAGTTCAACTCATTTTCCCCCGACCCCCCTACAGTATCCCTTTAAATTTGAATGGGTAAGGTATTTCTTACTTGGCTGAGTACATGTTGCCAATCTATAGTATCAAACCAAAAGAACAGAATCTGGCCCTACACAAACCACACCACAAAGTATGTAGACAAATGAAAAATGCCTTTATTACTCCATTTCAAAAGATAAAACCATAAAAGCAAAGCAAAGTAATGTAGCCTTCAAAATACAGTCTAAATGAGCACAATTCATACACATAATGCACAAGGGTAAAGAAATTATGCACAGACCAAAGGCTGGAAAGACTGGGGAGTGAGGCGTGAAGGAGAAGACAGTTCCAAACTGAAAAAGTGTACATAGACACCCTGCAAGCTGCAACCAAAATAGGGAAACAGGGTGAGGAGTCAAGTGTACCCAATAACAGGATACCAACCGTGTGGAGAACCTACGTGAGTGATTGCATTGGTGGAAAATGTGAGACGGGTAGCGAGAACCCAAAAGTAGGGATGCACCAAGTGGGGTGCGTGCGTGTTGGAGAGCTTACCAGCATGGGACAGTGCGAGAGGCCGTCGCGATTTGCCACTGAAAGTGTCTTCTTCCGGGCATAAGAACCCCTGTTCAGCGTGGAGTTAAATAGTCGCATGGCGTACTGCGTCATGATGGCGGCCAGGAATAGGTGGAGTCAGGGGGTAATGCAAGATGTTTGGCCACACACGGGGACTGGTCTCCACGTACGCAATGACGTGGACGGCCATCCCCACCCACAGATATTCAGTTATTGCCAACAATTAATTGGGTGCTCATACTAAAGGTTGCAGACCTCTACCTATATATTTCATACTAAAGGTAGATGCCAACATCGAAGTTATATATTCAAAATAAATCCTAGCAGGCAATCCTTAAAGTGTACCAGAGACAAGATTAACTACAAGTTTTATACATACTGTAACTGGGGCTTCCTCCAGCCCCATGTGCACAGATTACTCCCACGCTGCCGTCCTCAGTCTTCTCTATCTTCTGTACCGGGTCCCGTAACTTCAGCCAGTCATGGTCAGTCTGTGCAAGAGAAGTGTGTACGTATCACTCCAGCAGCCGCCAGAAGATGAAGGTATCAGCTTGCCTCAGCAGTGGGACTGGGGAACACAGGAAAGGAAGATCAAGAAGGGGGGAGGGTGGCACTTGATGTATTCCATATTGGATCTGCAGTAGATATGAGCTTAAGTTTAAATGGGTAAGGCATTTCTTTCTTGGCTGAGTACATGTTGCCAATCTATAGTGGGCTGTGGAATGGATGGGTGATTGGCTGGGGCTGTTGAGTCTTGAGGCAGCTTTCTAAATCCAAGTTATATCTTGTGGCATTAATCAATTGAGATCATATCATCTTTTGACCAGTGAGGGATCTGCTGTCACGGAGGCTGAGTGAGTATTATCTTTTTTGATAAAGGGGTCCATGGTGACTCCGAAACGTTGGATTGGCTCTTGAATAATGTTGGTGTTTGAATTTGGCATAGCCAATTTTGGTACGCCAGTATACTCCCGACTGCCACTGTTTAGCTCTGAACAAGCAAAAAGGGTCAGGAGGAACTTCCTGTTTTACCAGTCACGTTGGGTATCATAAGGCAAGGAACTCCTTTTGACCCTGTCTGCTTGTTAAAGAGAAACTCCGACCAAGAATTGCACTTTATCCCAATCAGTAGCTGATACCCCCTTTTACATGAGAAATATAATGCTTTTCACAAACAGACCATCAGGGGGCGCTGTATGACTGATTTTGTGCTGAAACCCCTCCCACAAGAAGCTCTGAGTACCGCGGTACTCTGGGCAAACTGCCACAATGTAACAATGTTCACCGTCAGGAAATAGCTGTTTACAGCTGTCTCTAACAGCCAAAACAGCTAGGAGCAGCTACATAACCTGCCTAGTGTTGGGCGAACATCTAGATGTTCGGGTTCGGGCCGAACAGGCCGAACATGGCCGCGATGTTCGGGTGTTCGACCCGAACTCCGAACATAATGGAAGTCAATGGGGACCCGAACTTTTGTGGTTTGTAAAGCCTCCTTACATGCTACATACCCCAAATTTACAGGGTATGTGCACCTTGGGAGTGGGTACAAGAGGAAAAAAAAATTTAGCAAAAAGAGCTTATAGTTTTTGAGAAAATCGATTTTAAAGTTTCAAAGGGAAAACTGTCTTTTAAATGCGGGAAATGTCTGTTTTCTTTGCACAGGTAACATGCTTTTTGTCGGCATGCAGTCATAAATGTAATACATATAAGAGGTTCCAGGAAAAGGGACCGGTAATGCTAACCCAGCAGCAGCACACGTGATGGAACAGGAGGAGGGTGGCGCAGGAGGAGAAGGCCACGCTTTGAGACACAACAACCCAGGCCTTGCATGAGGACAAGAAGCGTGCGGATAGCATGCTTTGTACCACCATGCAGTCATAAATGTAATAAAGATAAGTGGTTCAATAAACAGGGACCACGCGGCAACGCTAACCCAGCAGCAGCACACGTGATGGAACAGGAGGAGGCGCAGGAGGAGAAGGCCACGCTTTGTGAGACACAACAACCCAGGCCTTGCATGAGGACAAAAAGCGTGCGGATAGCATGCTTTGTACCGCCATGTAGTCATAAATGTAATAAAGATAAGAGGTTCAATAAACAGGGACCACGCGGCAACGCTAACCCAGCAGCAGCAGCAGCAGCAGCACACGTGATGGAACAGGAGGAGGCGCAGGAGGAGAAGGCCACGCTTTGTGAGACACAACAACCCAGGCCTTGCATGAGGACAAAAAGCGTGCGGATAGCATGCTTTGTACCGCCATGTAGTCATAAATGTAATAAAGATAAGAGGTTCAATAAACAGGGACCACGCGGCAACGGTAACCCAGCAGCAGCAGCAGCAGCAGCAGCACACGTGATGGAACAGGAGGAGGCGCAGGAGGAGAAGGCCACGCTTTGTGAGACACAACAACCCAGGCCTTGCATGAGGACAAAAAGCGTGCGGATAGCATGCTTTGTACCGCCATGTAGTCATAAATGTAATAAAGATAAGAGGTTCCATAAACAGGGACCGGCAACGGTAACCCAGCAGCAGCAGCAGCAGCAGCAGCACACGTGATGGAACAGGAGGAGGCGCAGGAGGAGAAGGCCACGCTTTGTGAGACACAACAACCCAGGCCTTGCATGAGGACAAAAAGCGTGCGGATAGCATGCTTTGTACCGCCATGTAGTCATAAATGTAATAAAGATAAGAGGTTCCATAAACAGGGACCGGCAACGGTAACCCAGCAGCAGCAGCAGCAGCAGCAGCAGCAGCACACGTGATGGAACAGGAGGAGGCGCAGGAGGAGAAGGCCACGCTTTGTGAGACACAACAACCCAGGCCTTGCATGAGGACAAAAAGCGTGCGGATATAGCAGCAATGCTTTTTGCCGCCATGCAGTCATAAATGTAATACAGATGAGAGGTTCAATAAACAGGGACCGGAAACGCTAAACCATCCCAGATGTTCATCGGTCATGTTACTTGGTTGGGGTCCAGGAGTGTTGCGTAGTCGTTTCCAATCCAGGATTGATTCATTTTAATTTGAGTTAGACGGTCTGCATTTTCTGTGGAGAGGCGGATACGCCGATCTGTGATGATGCCTCCGGCAGCACTGAAACAGCGTTCCGACATAACGCTGGCTGCCGGGCAAGCCAGCACCTCTATTGCGTACATTGCCAGTTCGTGCCAGGTGTCTAGCTTCATGCCCGGTTTCAGGTCCAGCGGTGCCAGCCACAAATCCGTCTGTTCCTTTATTCCCCTCCAAATTTCCTCCCCTGTGTGCTGCTTATCCCCAAGGCAGATCAGCTTCAGCAACGCTTGCTGACGCATGCCAACAGCTGTGCTGCACTGCTTCCACGATCCTACTGCTGCTGGTGCTGGGTTAGCATTTCCGGATGAGGTACAGCTTTGAGATGCGTTGGAGGAGAAGGAGTCAGAGAGGTAGGTGCTGCTGTTGTTATCCAGCTGTTTGCGGCGTGGGCAACACCCGCGCTGTAGCAGGTGAGGAATCGCTGCCAGGCTCCACAAGGTTCACCCAGTGCGCGGTAAGGGAGATGTATCGACCCTGGCCGAACGCACTCGTCCAGGTGTCAGTGGTGAGGTGAACCTTGCAGGCAACGGCATTCTTCAAGCTTCGGGTTATTTAGCTGACCACGTGCTCATGCAACTCAGGCACTGCAGAGCGCGCAAAGTGGTAGCGGCTGGGAACAACGTAACGTGGGATGGCCACTGACATCATGCCCTTGAAGCTGTTTGTCTCCACCACTCGATATGGCAGCATTTCGCAGGCCAGAAGCTTGGCTATGCTGGCTGGCTGTTACTGCCACGGCCCGGGGGTCATTTGCTGGCAATTTCCTCTTGTGCTCAAACATCTCAGAGACAGACAACTCAACCGTAGCGCTGCACACCGAAGGGCTGTTGGTTGTTGTGTTTGATGAACACTGGGAGACCTCAAGAGCACTAGTCCGGAAAGTGACAGTGTCAGCATCGTCTGATGTTTGTGAATGTTGTGAACCACGCAATGGCTGGGCTACTGCTGCTGCTGAGGCGGGTCTGGTGGTGAGTCTGGTGAACCCAAGGGAGGCAGTGTTGCTGGTGGTACCCTGTCCTGCCGCGTTTGCCCACAGAGTGGGATGTTTGGATAGAATGTGGCGGCTCATGCTGGTGGTGGAGAGGTTGTTAATACTTTTCCCCCTGCTCAGGCGGGTCTTGCACACCTTGCAAATCGCCATGGTAACATCCTCAGTGCAGTCTTCAAAGAAAGCCCAGACTTTAACTGGCTGAGGACTCGGACCTCGTGCGTGATGTGCTGGTGCTGCTTAACCCACTGCTGGACGCTTGAGAGGTCATCCAAGTAATTATCTGGTCCTGTTCTTTTGGATCTGTGAGGGTTGTTGTCCTGGACAACATGGGCAGTATTGAGTGGGTTTTCTTGGGTGCTCCCCTGTGGCCTGTACGTGAACCGTCAGGGGAAACACCTCTTCCCTTGCCCCTCCCTCTTTCACCGGATTTCTTCCTCATTTCACTTATCCTTAAAGTACACGCTGACTGGCAGCAGTACAGTGGCAGTACAGAAATGCTATACAGTGGTGGGTGAGCGGTGTACCACTATTGTCAGCAGTGACACAGAGCACAATGCTATACAGTGGCGGGTGAGCGGTGTACTACTGTTCCCAGCAGACACAGAGTGGAAGTAAACACAATGCTATATAGTGTGGCTGAGCCGTGTACACAGAGTGGCATTAAACACAATGCTATATAGTCTGCTATATAGTCACCCCGAACAGGGTGATGTTCTGCAGAACCCGAACAGTGGCAAACACTGTTCGCCCAACACTACTGGGAGGGAACGCAGATTTTAGTACCTAAACACACGATACAACATGTTTTCCGGGGTCGGACTCTGAGGCACATACAGATGGTCCCGATCATCATCCTCATCATACAACTCTTCTCCTGAGTCTGACCCACCCACCACCTCTGCCACCCCAACATCCCCAGACACAGACCCCTCATCGTCCTCAACATTAACTTGGGATGCTGGCCTGAGCCAGACCTCCTCCTCCACATCAGGCCCCATCATCTCCTCAATGGCAGCCCTCATTAATCGCTCTGGCGACGGACTGATGGACACAACGTTCTCCTCCGGGGAGGGCTGCTGCTGACCACTGGCTGCTGGGGTGGATGTTATAGCTTGCGTGGGGCGTTGGCTGTTGCTGTTGTTGGGAGTGCTGCTCACAGCGGAGGTCTCTGGGGAACTCATGTTGAGCTCATATAGTGGTTGACGGTGAGTGGAGTATTACTGATCCCAGCAATATACACACTGACTGGCAGAGTACGCAATGCTATATAGTGTGGCTGAGCGGTGTACACAGAGTGGCAGTAAACACAATGCTATATAGTCTGGCTGAGCGAGCGGTGTACTACTGTTCCCAGCAGAATCAGAGTGGCAGTAAACAATGGTATATAGTCTGGCTGAGCGGTGTACACAGAGTGTCAGTAAACAATGGTATATAGTCTGGCTGAGCGAGCGGTGTACTACTGTTCCCAGCAGAATCAGAGTGGCAGTAAACAATGGTATATAGTCTGGCTGAGCGGTGTACACAGAGTGTCAGTAAACAATGGTATATAGTCTGGCTGAGCGGTGTACACACAATGCTATATAGTCTGCTATATAGTGTCAGTAAACAATGGTATATAGTCTGGCTGAGCGAGCGGTGTACTACTGTTCCCAGCAGAATCAGAGTGGCAGTAAACAATGGTATATAGTCTGGCTGAGCGGTGTACACAGAGTGTCAGTAAACAATGGTATATAGTCTGGCTGAGCGAGCGGTGTACTACTGTTCCCAGCAGAATCAGAGTGGCAGTAAACAATGGTATATAGTCTGGCTGAGCGGTGTACACAGAGTGTCAGTAAACAATGGTATATAGTCTGGCTGAGCGGTGTACACACAATGCTATATAGTCTGCTATATAGTGTCAGTAAACAATGGTATATAGTCTGGCTGAGCGAGCGGTGTACTACTGTTCCCAGCAGAATCAGAGTGGCAGTAAACAATGGTATATAGTCTGGCTGAGCGGTGTACACAGAGTTTCAGTAAACAATGGTATATAGTCTGGCTGAGCGGTGTACACAGAGTGTCAGTAAACAATGGTATATAGTCTGGCTGAGCGGTGTACACAGAGTGGCAGTAAACACAATGCTATATAGTCTGGCTGAGCGAGCGGTGTACTACTGTTCCCAGCAGAATCAGAGTGGCAGTAAACAATGGTATATAGTCTGGCTGAGCGGTGTACACAGAGTGTCAGTAAACAATGGTATATAGTCTGGCTGAGCGGTGTACACAGAGTGTCAGTAAACAATGGTATATAGTCTGGCTGAGCGGTGTACACAGAGTGGCAGTAAACACAATGCTATATACTCTGGCTGAGCGAGCGGTGTACTACTGTTCCCAGCAGACACAGAACAGTGAACAGAATGCTATATAGTGTGGCTGAGCGAGCGGTGTACCACTATTCCCAGCAGACACAGAACAGTGAACAGAATGCTATATAGTGTGGCTGAGCGGGCGGTGTACCACTATTCCCAGCAGACACAGAACAGTGAACAGAATGCTGTATAGTGTGGATGAGCGAGCGGTGTACCACTATTCCCAGCAGACACAGAACAGTAAACAGAATGCTATATAGTGTGGCTGAGCGAGCGGTGTACCACTATTCCCAGCAGACACAGAACAGTGAACAGAATGCTATATAGTGTGGCTGAGCGAGCGGTGTACCACTATTCCCAGCAGACACAGAACAGTGCACAGAATGCTATATAGTGTGGCTGAGCGAGCGGTGTACCACTATTCCCAGCAGACACAGAACAGTAAACAGAATGCTATATAGTGTGGCTGAGCGAGCGGTGTACCACTATTCCCAGCAGACACAGAACAGTAAACAGAATGCTATATAGTGTGGCTGAGCGAGCGGTGTACCACTATTCCAAGCAGACACAGAACAGTGAACAGAATGCTATATAGTGTGGCTGAGCGAGCGGTGTACCACTATTCCCAGCAGACACAGAGTGGCAGTAAACAGAATGCTATATAGTGTGGCTGAGCGAGGTACACAGAGTGGCAGTAAACAGAATGCTATATAGTGTGGCTGAGCAAGCGGTGTACTACTATTCCCAGCAGACACAGAGTGGCAGTAAACAGAATGCTATATAGTGTGGCTGAGCGAGGTACACAGAGTGGCAGTAAACAGAATGCTATATAGTGTGGCTGAGCAAGCGGTGTACTACTGTTCCCAGCAGTGACACAATGACAGGGGGGACCCTGGCTAGCGTGGCTGGAGCGCGAACTACCCTGCCTGCCTACCCAAAGCTAAACCCACAGACAAATGGCGGAGATATGACGTGGTTCGGGTATTTATTTACCCGAACCACGTGACAGTTCGGCCAATCAGAGCGCGTTCGGGTCCGAACCACGTGACCCGTTCGGCCAATCACAGCGCTAGCCGAACGTTCGGGGAACGTTCGGCCATGCGCTCTTAGTTCGGCCATATGGCCGAACGGTTTGGCCGAGCACCGTCAGGTGTTCGGCCGAACTCGAACATCACCCGAACAGGGTGATGTTCTGCAGAACCCGAACAGTGGCGAACACTGTTCGCCCAACACTAAACCTGCCCACAGTAACAATGTCACCATGTAATAAATGTCAGAATGTAAATCAGGGAGAGGAGAGATTTTACAATGAGCAAACACTGACTAAATCATTCATACATAATTATGGTAAAAATGAAGCACTTTTTTTACTACATTATTTTCACTGGAGTTCTTTTTTAAGTGCAGAACAGCAACAGTCGGGGAATTAGGTTAAGTGTTCTAGACTGATTGCAAATTTATCAGTCAGATATGTTGGGGTCACTGGAAGGATTCATCAAGGAGATTTATCTGCTGGAAATGTTGTATGGCTACCTTTAAGCATCATTTTAATGATCAATATGGGGACAAGATTTGCTTAGCCACACATGAAAATCTGAGCCTTTTTAGCCGGAATATTATTGTATTGCTACAAAACAGTCTCAGATCTTCACATGTGAGTAAGCAAATCTTGCCCCCATTTTTCATCACTTTCAATTGTACATTTATCCTACACACATTGGGTGCTTCTTAACACCCTACACCAATATTGCCCACCTTCTTAGAGGGAAAAGATTCTATCTCTGAGCTTTTTGGAGAGAGTGGCCACCTTTGGGAAGTCACTCCTCGGGTCGAGTGCGCAAAAGTTATTCCCCACACACGCTGAGAGTGGTTGCAGTCTGGCAACCCTGGTTTGTGAGTATCCTTCCTTCTAGTCACCATTATTCCCATTATCTGGAAAAATAATTGCGAAAAGAATATCGACATTTTTGCTCATCGCTGCCAAGGTCAAAGGCATTAGAAATGGAGAAAATTAAACTTGTTTTAACGACAGTTGTTTCCAAAATGTATTCTGCTGCTCTTGTAGTTAATGAGATGCCAATAGAAAAATAGTTTTCTGTTAATTTTCTGCAAACTTATGTAGCTCGGAATGGGACCAATGATCCAATACAGTAGCTGATGTTTTTTGATTGATCCAAATAAATCTGTATAGAATTAATATCATCTTGAAATTGATTTTATATTTACTATCTCATTGACCATCGATAGTGGGGTCCAGCGGGTTGAGTCAACTCTCCATAGATCCAGCATTTTACTTATGGAAGTCTCCAAAAGTTGCTTGTGGAAGTATTCTGCTCTCACAGGTGGACTTTGGGCACACAAATGTAGAAAGGGTGCCACGGTCATTTTGGCGCTGCGTAAAGCGACTAGTAGAATAATGGTAAAATTACCAATTTTCTGATACTGCACAGTGGCTAATTTAGATAATAGAGTATCTGTAACTGTACAGATATTTTACACACACTGCCTCTAGATATAAATATTGTATACCACCCCACCTCTTGTTCCCCTAATTCCTTTACATTGTAAGCTCGCAAGGGCATGGCTCTCTCCTTTTTGTGTTTTGGAATTCATTATAAATTATATTCATCATGCTACTCTTGTCACTGTAATTACTAATTCTGTATTTTGTACCAATTCTGTATTTTGTATATTGGTGTACACCATTGTCTGTATTATTATGTACCCCATGTTTGCTTCTGACTGTGTACAGCGACATGGAATACGTTGACGCTTTATAAATCAATAATAATAATAATATTAGCCAACCTTCTTTTACCGAGCCTAACCTACCAGAAACTCTCCCCACCCACCCTGCCGCAATCACCGCCAATATCAGCGTTGCCTTCTGCTGCTAAACACTCCTTCCACTATCTACTATCTATCTGCTGCCTATAACCATTATTTATCGGGTTCCGTGGTCCAGATTACACAGTGAGTGCAGCCATAGCCGTAATTAACATAGAGGTTTATCATTTTGAGGAGGAAACACTACTCACTGGGGTATATGTTGCACCTATTTTACCGAACATCTGCCGGTGCCTAATATTTTTTTTAAACAAAAAGGTTTTTATTGATCAATAAAAAGAATGTCATGGTATACAGTATACAATATAAGCATTTTCATCTTACAAGTGCACATTAGGGCAAACATTTAAAGGAGTTATCAGGCATTGGCAAGTAAAATAAGGGCTACTTACCCGGGGCTTCGTCCGGCCCCAAGCTCTCAGCATGTCCCTCGCCGCAGCTCTGCAGTGAGCTGTTCGACGCCGCTGCCTCTAGGTCCGCGGCAATGACGTCAGGCCGACCTGGAGGCGCAGAACTATCGCGAGCAGAGGGCAGAGCTGCGGTGAGGGACAAGCTGGGAGCTTGGGGCTGGATGAAGTCCCGGGTAAGTAGCCCTTATTTTTCTTGCCAATGCCTGATAACTCCTTTAAGGTAGGCATTACATTAACAGCGAATTTCCATCAGAAATGCTGGTGCCTAAATTTAGACTTAAAGGACCATTATCACGGGAATCATAACATTTAAAATTCATGTAAACATATAAAATGAGAAGTACATTTCTTACAGAGTAAAATGACCTATAAATTACTTTTCTCCTTTGTTGCTGTCACTTACAGTAGATAGTAGAAATCTGACCAAATCGACAGGTTTTGAACTAGCCAATCTCCTCATGGGGGATTCTCAGAGTTTTGTTTAGTTTCAAAAGCACTTAGTGAATGACAGTTGTTCTGTCCAACTACTAAAAAACTGTGTAGCGAGCAGGGAGGCTGACCAGCATTAACATATAAATCCTTTTCAGGGAAAGTCTTTATAAAGAATAAATGCCTTGCTAAGAATCCCCCACAAAGAGATGGACTAGTTCAAAACCTGTCGGTAATGTCAGGTTTCTACTACCTACTGTAAGTAACCGTGACATAGGAGAAAAGTAATTCATGGCTCATTTTACTCTAGAAGAAACAGAATTCTTATTTTTATATGTTTACATGTATTTTAAATTTTTAAATTTTTCGTGATAGTGGTCCTTAAAGAACTATGGGCTTGATTCACAAAGCGGTGCTAACCTACTTAGCACGTCTAAAGTCTTTAGGCACGCTAACCAGGGTGCTAAGTAGGTTAGCACCGGTTTTCTCAATTGAGAAATCCAGTGCTAACCTACTTAGCACCCTGGTTAGCAAGTCTAAAGACTTTAGACGTGCTAAGTAGGTTAGCACCGCTTTGTGAATCAAGCCCTATATGTTTATTTGTCTTTATCAGTTATGCATTTGTGCAAAGCTGTCACTTTGTGCCGTAAAGGTATTTAATTTAAGTAATGCTGTCGATGTTAATGTTTCCAGTGGAAAACTTACATTTCAACTTGTCAGCCAATAAATCGTATATATAAATTAGGCTTGAGCCCCATCTGCAAGTACTAAAGTATGTGTTATGGCGCCATTCTGGGCAACTTTACTTTTTAAGCCAACCAACTGCCAGGGGGTGTCAGCAGCACTCCGCCCTACATGATACTACATTGGCCTCTGCATTGGGTCAGATAGGCTGGCAAGGATATGCCTGCACAGACATCATATAAAAATACAGGCAGCGGGAACCAGATGGTACTCAGACAGGAAGTATTATGAAAGCATCTAGCAGCTTGATGAGGAAAAATGTCTAGAAGGCAGCCTTATGCTTACTTTAAAGCCCGTTTCAATCCTAAAATGGAACAATTCTGAAAGCAATTATGTTGATTAGTGTAAATTATAAAGTATTAACTTTTGGCGCAGTGGTTTGTGTCATGCCTCAGCAGTACTATGGCCTGCAATGTTAATTGCACAAGACTTTTGGAGACTGTAATTTCCTGTTCAAAGAGGTGTGGCCTAACAGCCTACATCCTGTGACTACAGGTCTCACCTCCTTATGCAGAAACAAGGCTTCTACTGTAATGATGTAATTGAGAAAAACTTACTGGTCCTTTTGATGATGCCCCTCAATGGTAAGCTGTCCACACAATCACAAGTTATTTACAATTAAAATAGGAAAAAAGAGTCACCGCTTTTGTACTTTTTATCTGTTGTGAGGATACGTCCTAATAAATTATCGAGTTTTTTGGAGAGACCTTGTTGCGGACCACATTTCTTTGTTACATATTTACAATTAACCTGTAGGGATAATTAAGTAAAAAATGTAAAAACATCAGGAGAGGGAAGCCTCTTGATCCTCCAAAGGCTTCCCCTGTCCCGCTGTCGGTATGTTCCGTGCAGGATGGCTTTTGCCTGTGCAGGAGCACGGAGCTGCCGCTTGGACTCATCGGAAGAAGCACAGCTGGTTCACCTCTGTACTGGTGTGCAGTCGCAAGCAGCCTGCTCCAGCTCAGTGCGGCCGAGCTTTGTCGACAAGCCCTTGTCAATGGGCTTGCGAGGGTCTCAGCGCTGGAATGGCGAGGAGGAGGGCAATAAGGGAAGCCTCTGGAAGATCCAAAGGATTCCCTCTCTCGAGGTAAGCACCCAATATTTGCACCCTAGTGCCCCTTTAAAAATAAAAGGCTTGTTCCAGGGGATGCTAGGTGTGATTAAATGTACCTGAAGGACGCCCTGTCTCTAATATAACAATAGTCTTTCAACTCACAACATTAAGGCTAGATTTCCACTTCAACTTTTTTTTTTTTGTGTGCATGGAAGGACAGGAGAGAACGCATTAGGACTATTTTAACATACTACTTTGTGAACTACCAACTCTTAAGGTAGCAACACACCATACAATTTTGTAAATATCTATTCAATTTAAGAATTGCAATACATTTTTCTGACTGATTGTAACATTTAAAAAATATGACCAATGTACCACACATGTATGTAAATTTTTTTTCCCAATTATGATACAAATGTTTGGAAACTCTGACAAAATTGCTAGGGTGTGTGTAAATTGACAATCTAACACACACCATACAATCTTTAGAAAGGTTGAAGAAAAATATCTGGCATTCCGGATGGATAAAAATAGAAGAAAACGGGAAATCCGATCTGATTTTTCAGTCGAATGGAAAAAAAAAGCTTTCGTTTTTTTCGGGAGATGCAATCTTTTTTATCGAATTGCCATAAAATCTGATCATTTTATTGTATCGTGTGTGTGGCCACCTTTAGACTGGCGCCACTCAGGGCCGCCATGGGGGGGGCAACTATCACTGCAATGAGGGGCCCGGGGCCCCCCATGCACTGGCAGGGCCACATGTGCTGACTGTGGGCCTGTGGCTCACCCACCATCGCACACATTCCAGCACTGATGTCTTTCTTTTCTCCCCGCTGTTCCCCGCCTCTGCGGCTGCTGATGTCCACAAATGAGGACATCGATGGCCATTTTTTTGTTGCCATGCTCTAATTACAGATGGTGCAGAGGTGGGGAGCAGCGGGTAGAGAAGAGTGACGTCAGCGCTGGAACACGGGGAGCTGGTGAGTGAGCCCGCTACACCAGACTTCCTATACTGGGGCACCACCTAGATCTGGCTACCTATACTGAGGGCACCACTTATACCTGGCAACCTATACTGGGGCACCAGCTATACTTGGCTACCTATCCTGGGGCACCTATACAGAGGACACAGAGGGGCACAAACTGAGGTGACACAGAGGGGGTAAAAGAGGCAGAGGGAGAATAGAGGGGGACAAAAGAGAACAGATTCTGAGAAGGACCGATACCGTCCCTATCTCATTTGTTAACCGGGGACTACCAGTATTTTGATAGTATTTGGCTCCACCCACAACATGCCCACTTTTTCATAGAGTCACAATGTGTGCACTGCTTTGTTCGGTTTCGGAGCCATGCAAATTTTTGGCGCACTTCGCACACAGGCTGGGGTGGGGTGGCTAGTGGGCGGGCACAGCAGCCAATGTGGGCCCAGGTCTGATGATGTGTGAGGGGCCTCAAAACTTCTGAAGGCGGCCCTGGCACCACAGTACTTTGTTTGGATCCTTTGGTACTTTGTTTGGATCCTTTCTAAGGAGCGGTTTTGTAAAGAATAAAGGTAATACTGTAAATCTTCCATGAGGAGGTGGACTAGTCCAAAATATATCAGATCTGACAGCTTTTTACTACATACTGTAAGGGACAGCTACATAGGAAACAAGTAATTTCTTGTGCATTTTACTCTGGGAGAAATGTGCATTTTATGTGTATGTATATAAAATGTTAAATTTTTTTTTTTGGGGGGGGGGGAGGGTGATAGTGGTCCTTTAAAGCAGCTTAAAGCAGTCTGTATAACAGTACAGTGGTAAAATCTCCTTAAAGTGTACCTGAACTCTTGCACAGGACAGCAGGAAAACAGAGAAATTCACCCTGTATGTATTTAGAGAGTTTAGCCTGTCTTATCCCCACCTCTCATATGTGACTAATCATACGTGTAATTTGATCTCTTAGCTGTGTCAGCTCAGGAATCTCTGCAATCGTCAACAGAACAGTTTGTAAACACAGGATGTTAACAATATGTACAGTAAGTAGACACACTACAGATTTATTGCAGGATTTGTATCAGCTGTAACAAAGGAAAGTGTTTCTTTGAAGGTTATTATGCTGTTGCTTATCTTTTAGAGCAGAGAGGAAGTTCTGAGTTCAGGTCCGCTTTAAATGGTAAAGATTGGTGTGAACAGTCTGTATAGTGCACTGTGCTAAAAAAATAAATCATAGATTATATAAATAAATAAAGTGACACCATCTGGAATCTGGTGGTTGATTTCAGTTGGACAACCTTGACGTTACCTTCTTTTCGGTTGCAGAGTCCTTGGCCCAGCACTTTGGAATCGCGCTGATTGTAAATTCTGCACATATTTACAGTGTGTCAATGGAGAGCTCCTACTCCGATCTTAAAATCAGCATGAATTAATTTATTCATTTAATAAAGTTTTAATTTGCCTTTTGATCCCCTCTGGATGATTATAGCAGTGTTTAATTAGTGGTGGAGATGTCGGGCTTCTGTGATCTGAAATAAAATACACTTGCATATATTTCAAGCATTTGGACTTTCGGATTGACTTTATGCATAAAGGCCCAGCCAAGCATTTAATACACTAGTAATGAAAGTAATTGTGGTACATAAAATCCTAGAAAAATATACTGTGATTTATTGCGCTCTGCTATGCTCATCAAATCTGCGGTGCGTGCCGATGAAAATGATGTGTACCTAGAGGTGTGTTCAGAGAGATTGCCTCATGAATATTTCCTTTAAGAGAAGAGACTCAGTCTTCTTCAGCTGCAGACTTGCAGACATTTCGAGTGAACCCCTACATAAAATGGAGATCCATGTGAGTTTGGTCCAGTGGCGTAGCTACAAACCTCTGGGCCCCGATGCGGAATCTGGATGTGGGCCCCCCCCCCCCGGCAACACCCGACGGATGCACACACATATCAAAATCCCTATAGCCAGCTATAGGTACCCCCAGTATAGGTAGTCAGGCATAGGTAAGCCAGTATAGTTGCCCCCGGTATAGGTGAGATAGGCAGGCGCCGCCGGTATAAGTTAGATAGATAGGTGCCCCCAGTACAGGTTAGCTAGGTGGGTGCCTCTAATATAGGTAGCCAGAATAGTTGCCCCCAGCGTAGGTTAGATAGGTAGGTGCCCCCAGTATAGGTTAGTTAGGTAGGTGCCTCCAATATAGGTAGCCAGTTTAGTTGCCACCTGTATAGGCTAGCTAGGTGCCCCCAATACAGGTTAGATAAGTAAGTGCCCCCAGTATAGGTTAGATAGGTAGGTGCCTCCCAGGATAGATTAGGTAGCTGCCCCCAGGATAGATTAGGTAGGTGCCTCCCAGTATAGGTTAGATTAGGTAGCTGCCCCCCAGGATAGATTAGGTAGCTTCCCCCCAGGATAGATTAGGTAGCTGCCCCCCAGGATAAATTAGGTAGCTGCCCCCCAGGATAGATTAGGTAGCTGCCCCCCAGGATAGATTAGGTAGGTGCCCCCCAGTATAGGTTAGATTAGGTAGGTGCCCCCAGTATAGGTTAGATTAGGTAGCTGCCCCCCAGGATAGATTAGGTAGGTGCCCCCCAGTATAGGTTAGATTAGGTAGGTGCCCCCCAGGATAGATTAGGTAGCTGCCCCCCCAGGATAGATTAGGTAGCTGCCCCCCAGGATAGATTAGGTAGCTGCCCCCCAGGATAGATTAGGTAGGTGCCCCCCAGGATAGATTAGGTAGGTGCCCCCCAGTATAGGTTAGATTAGGTAGGTGCCCCCCAGGATAGATTAGGTAGCTGCCCCCCAGGATTAGGTTAGATTAGGTAGCTGCCCCCCAGGATAGATTAGGTAGCTGCCCCCCAGGATAGATTAGGTAGCTGCCCCCCAGGATAGATTAGGTAGCTGCCCCCCAGGATAGATTAGGTAGGTGCCCCCCAGTATAGGTTAGATTAGGTAGGTTCCCCCCAGTATAGGTTAGATTAGGTAGGTGCCCCCCAGGATAGATTAGGTAGCTGCCCCCCAGGATAGGGCAGGTAGGTAGGTGCCCCGTCCCCATAATGGAGGGGGTGGCCGCAGCCGCGGGGAGGGCAGCCCGACCTCTCCCTCCCTTCCTCTCCCCGGGCCCCTCCCCCCCTCAGATGCAGAGTGAGCGGCTCACGGAAGCGCTGTAGGCAGAACTCACCTCCGTCCCTGGTTCCAATCGCCGCTGATCTCTTCTCTGGCTGGCTCTGCATAGATGCTTACACACGCAGCTTCCTGTTTAGCCGGAAGCTGCGTGTGTAACAGCATCTATGCAGAGCCAGCCAGAGAGGAGATCAGCGGCGAGTGGAACGCAGGGAGGTGAGTTCTGCCTACAGCGCTTCCGTGAGCCGCTCACTCTGCATCTGAGGGGGGGGGCCCCGGGGAGAGGAAGGGAGGGAGAGGTCGGGCTGCCCTCCCCGCGGCTGCGGCTCCCCCCTACCAGCGCGCACGGGCCGCATGGCCCTTAAAACGGAGATGGGCCCCTCCTCCGCCTCCTCAGGAGCCGGGCCCGGTCGCCAAGGCGACCGCTGCGACCACGGGCCCTACGCCCTTGGTTTGGTCCTTCAACACCTTTTTTTTTCAATAAATAATAAAATAAAAAACATGTATTATACTTTATTTGGTTTTATATTTGTTAAAGCCTTTAAAGATTATGCGAGTATGGGAAACACATATACTTATATTTAAACTGCAGTGGAATCGTCAAAAAGTTGTCAAAGTTGTCAAAAAGTGTGCTGCACTTTGGCTCTTCGTGCCCTCAGAGGAGTTCCTATTTTGCAAAATTATGATAGCACAGATACTGCAGATAACATAAGTCCTTATAGTGAACCTCGGGACTAAAAATCTACTTGGCAGCACTGAAAAGGCTTGGTGTTTCTTTAACAGTTTCACAGCATCAGAACTTTGTTTTTCTTACCAAAGCATCATTTTTAGCTGCATTTTTAGCTAAGCTCCACCCATCAAAGAAAAAAAGCCATGACTTTTTTTCCCCTGATGCTGTGCAGAGCATGATGATATTTCATATGTTGTTATTCACGTTGCCTAGCAACTGGGAGAGGTGCTCAGGACACAGGGCAGTTGGAACTGTGTCACATGCTCCCTGTCACCTCCTTTCAACCAAAAAGATGGCTGCCATCAAGAAATTAAATATTTGCCTGTTCTTTTAAAACAGTGTGGGTAAGAGATTATATTACCTATCTATTTTAATTAACATAACTAATGTAACTTAATGACAGA
The DNA here is from genome assembly GCF_040937935.1 of Hyperolius riggenbachi. NCBI lineage: Eukaryota > Metazoa > Chordata > Amphibia > Anura > Hyperoliidae > Hyperolius > Hyperolius riggenbachi. The sequence goes on from NC_090646.1 coordinate 654,235,265, forward strand.
CAGTATGTTTGTGTAGGCTGGAGTTCCTCTTTATGCAGAAAAAATGCAGCATCCTCATTAGGCACTTTAGGTGCTAAAACTAATAGTGCTGTGCAGTTCAAACCAGCTGATTATGGTGCAACTCTACACCAATTGTTTTGGCGCCAGCGTTGCATACCTGATTTGGATTCCAGGAGTTTCAGCCGGATGCCCTCACAATTTGCCAGTGTACGAATTACGTGTCTCCCAAGTGGCTACAACTCGGAGGGGGAATAGTGCGGGTCCGGAGTTTGTGCAAGTGCAGAGTGAGCCATTTTTCTTCTTCACCCTGTGCCAAGATGACCCACTCTAAAACTGAACAGTCGATGTGGAAATAATGTGGTGTTGACGTGACATCAGAGGTTGATGTGGAAGGGAAAACGGCATGACCCAAGCTAACCCAGCGGCCCCTGCATGGGGTAGTGCCCACTAAAACTCTGCGTGATTTCCTGAAAGGTTTTATGCTTTGGTGGCCTGAATGTTTTTTATCTGAGGTGTATTGAGAAATGAGAACTGTGCAAGAGGAAGGGGTATAAGAGAGTGATGAGACTCGGGGGTGGCCTAGATGACCCCAATGCACTCTGGACTTCTCTAGCAGAAATGTGTAATTGTGCCAGCACAGCATTTTTTAATTACTACGCTAGAAAAGAGATACCAAGAAAACACAGGTGTAAAAGTTCTGGCTGCAACAATTAACATGAAAGGGTAGGGTAAAGTTGACTTCTGTGCTTACTAAGGGTGGGGAGTAAATAATTGCTGCACTTGGGGACCTGGAGGAGTTAAAGCTAATGGGTACCATTTTAAAAATAAAAAAGTCAGATACTCACCTAAGGAGAGGGAAGGCTCCAGCCTTCCATCTCCTCTCCCAGTGCCCGGTCCCGCGCAGGATCCCCCATAGCAATATTCGACCAGGTCGGTCAAATATTGCCACTTCCGCTGTCGAAGGGAGGTTTCGGAAGTCTTCGGGAGCACTCGGGCTCCCGAAGACGGGCCGCTCCATAGTACGCATGCGCAAGCGCCCTCTATGACGCACTCGCGCGGGTCTATGATGCACTCGAGCGTGCGTGGTATGTAGCGGCCCGTCTTCGGGAGCCCGAGCGCTTCCGAAGACTTCCGAAGTCCCCGCGGCAGCGGATTTGAACAGAGGATCCACCAGGCACCCGGAGAGGAGAGGGACCGAGCCTTCCCTCTCCTTAGGTGAGTATCTGATTTTTTTATTTTTTAAAACGGTACCCATTCATTTTAATGGCTGGACTTAATGGCCAGTAGGGGATAATGGCTGTAATACTTTATGCAGTGCATTTATTAATCCTCCCAACCTACCCCCCCCCCCTTCCCCGGTCCCCAAGTGCAGCGATTCACTTTGCTAAGTAAACTTATACTTGAGTCAATAAAAAAAATTCAGCTTAAAGGGATACTGTAGGGGGGTCGGGGGAAAATGAGCTGAACTTACCCGGGGCTTCTAATGGTCCCCCGCAGACATCCTGTGTTGGCGCAGCCACTCACCGATGCTCCGGCCCTGCCTCCAGTTCACTTCTGGAATTTCTGACTTTAAAGTCAGAAAACCACTGCGCCTGCACGCCCGTGTCCTCGCTCCCGCTGATGTCACCAGGAGTATACTGCGCAGACGCAGACCATACTGGGCCTGCGCTGTGCGCTCTTGATGACATCAGCGGGATCGAGGACATGGCAACGCAGGCGCAGTGGTTTTCAGACTTTAAAGTCTGAAATTCCAGAAGTGAACCGGAGGCAGGGCCAGAGCATTGGGGGGTGGCTGCGCCAACACAGGATGTCTGCGGGGGACCGTTAGAAGCCCCGGGTAAGTTCAGCTCATTTTCCCCTGACCCCCCTACAGTATCCCTTTAAGAAGGTCAAATATTGGGGTTCCCTTACACACAAGGTTGTCTTATATTTGAGGGTATACGATACATCAGTACCAGTAATCAAGATTCACAGAACCCTGGTGGGAATGGATCTTCAGTCAAGACAAGTTCTGTTAAACGTTTTTAGTCCTGATTCTGAATCTGAATCTATTTCTAACATTATTCCATTAAAAAAAAATAGGTTTTTAGGCAATGATGTACTAGCGTAATTGTACTATGGTTATTATATTTTACCTCCTTGTGGTTGACTGTACCTTATTTTCTTTGAATTTACATTTTATATTTTTTTTTTAATCCAGTTTTATTAAAGATGTAGGTTTTATATACAGGCTTTCTAATTGTATTTTAAATGTGGTTTTCTCTATATATCTTTTGAACATGTTATTATACACTGTACTGTACTGTAAAAAATAAATGAGTAAAAACAAAACAGTTCTGTGCAGGTCATGTTAAAAAACAAACAAAATGCAAAACAAGAAAAGGCAAATTCAGCAAGCAATCAGTAACATCAATTATGCGTAAATTATATATATTACATTTGGTAATTAAATTTTCAAATTGAAAAAATATATATTAATGTACCTATCAACCTAACCATACAGGCTGAAAACCTATAGAGCCAGGTATTTCCTGTTACCAGAGAGGAGATCGTATAACTTCTTGTGAACTGGTGCATGCAAAGTACAAATTAAATTGCTTTAATTGGACTTCTTTCTTCTGTGCTAGAAGATGTTCCATAATACGTATTGAGTTCAGGAATGGAAATAGCATCATCACACCAGCTCATTAAATATATGTAGGGATTAGATTGTCCAGTGGCTGGGAAGTGTAATGGTTAAGAGCTCTGCCCTTTCTGCCCCATAGGAGACCTGGGTTCGGATCTCACCTCTTCCCCTTCAGTAAGCCAGCACCTATCCAGTAGGAGACCTTTGGCAAGACTCCCTAACACTGCTTCTGCCCATAGAGCACATCCTAGTGGCTACAGCTCTGGTGCTTTGAGTCCGCCAGGAGAAAAGTGTGATATAAATGTGATTTGTCTTTATGTGAGCCCCTCTGAGGGACAGTTAAATGACAAGATAATATACTCTGTACAGTGCTGCAGAAGATGTCGGTGCTATATAAATATAAAATAATAATGTGTATAATTTATTGAAAAAAACAGCCTGCTAGCATTGATCAGGCGCTGGAAGGCTGATTGCTGTGTCCCACTCTGTTTACTGATGGGAGCTCACGTCAGCACAAGCTCCTGTCAAATTTCACTCCTTGCGAGATGATGCCATAAAGTGTCCTGGAGGAATAACAGAACCACTCTGCCGCCGCCAATCTGTGTTAGGCGGTTGGCAAGTGGTTAAAAGAATTAATGCTGCTTCTCTTCACTCAAGACAAAAGACCTCAAGTAACACAAAGGATCACCAAATGCAAGAAAGCTGACAAGAGTCTCCAAAAGTGCAGTTTTATTCTAAAGCAAATAGTTTAGGAGGTCGACCACTTTTGCCTAATTTTTGTTTGGGATGACTATTTGGTCATACTTACCCTCCTTATTAAGAGGGTGAAGCCCCTTTGCTGTATTAAACCCCCTCCCTCTTTTTTCTGCTGATGCAGACAGAGATTGAGAAGTGTACCTTGTCCTTACTGTACCATTGGTTGTATCCCCTTCTCTTCAAAGTTTCATCTCAATTTTAAAGCCCATATGGGTTTATATACTTGTTGGCTCTGCCGTTTCATCCACCCAGCCTGCATGATTTACTAAGAGGTTAAGAAGGCTAGAGAGGAAGATATGTTTTCATTCACTCTGTTTTCATTAAAAAAAAATTGTATTAATACAATAACTATTTTAGCTTTCAGGGATTTTTTATGTATAGATTTTTACAAAAACAAAAACAGTTTGGCGCTTAAAGAGAATCTGTATTGTTAAAATCGCACAAAAGTAAACATACCAGTGTGTTAGGGGACATCTCCTATTACCCTCTGTCACAATTTCGCCGCTCCCCGCCGCATTAAAAGTGATTAAAAACAGTTTTAAAAAGTTTGTTTATAAACAAACAAAATGGCCACCAAAACAGGAAGTAGGTTGATGTACAGTATGTCCACACATAGAAAATACATCCATACACAAGCAGGCTGTATACAGCTTTCCTTTTGAATCTCAAAAGATCATTTGTGTGTTTACCTTCTGTCCCCTTCTTCTCTCATGCACTGAACATTACAGGCTTCCTGCAGACAGCTCTGCCTGTGTTTGTAATTCCTCAGTATGTGTCAGCCAGCTACTTTCACAGCCTAACAGAGGAGGATTTTATCCAGCTCTCTTCTATCACTGATAAGATAGCAGAGAAGCTGCTGGCTTATGTAAATAAAACACACACTGGAGTGTGCATAGAGGAACAGACCAGCAGGGAAGAGTTGGCAGCCTTCCAGACACAGACCGACAAGTCTGACAGGGGAAAGATACATTGATTTATTACAGAGACCGTGATAGTGCAAAGTGCTGCAGTGAGCCAGAACAGATTAGAATAGGTTTAGGAACTTGTAGGATGGTAGAAAAAACGTTGTAATTTTTGTTACAGAGTCACTTTAAAGCTTAAACTTTTGGTTAGCACCACCTCATCCATGCTGGTTTGGATTGAGTATTTTTTTGGAGATAGAAAAGAATATCTAGTCTTCTAAGGGACAAAAACGCACCTGTTGCATGTTGTTTACCTTAAAAGACTGGATCTTCTTTTCTCTGTGTGTCCACGTGTACATGCCACTCTATTCTTGTTTTAATCAACAATTGAATTTTTTCTGGATCACAAACATTGCCTGCCAAGCGCAGCGATGATAAATCAGGTCCAGTGTTTTAAGTAGCAGACAAGCTGTTTTTGGTAATCCTTCAGAGCAAATTACAAGCAAGGGAAAAGCGGTATTTGAGAATTAATTGCAATAACAGATATAACTAGCAGGCTGCTTTTATTTAGCAAATCACTGAGTTCTCCAGTTAAAGCAAACCGAGGTGAATCCTAATGGAAAAAAATGAAATACTTACCTATGAAGAAGGAAGCCTTGTGATCTTCTAGAGGCTATCGGTGTCCTCTTCAAGACCCCACTGCCTAGGATCCTCTTGACGATTGTGTCTGTGCTTCCCGCCTGCGCATGAGAACAGGCGAAGTATGGGCATGCTCATACATTGTGGGAAGTGTGGCCACCATAACATATCCAACAAGCTCTTATCGGATGTTTGGGGGGCCTGTGCACACCAATGGTGGTCTCCAGAGACTTCCTTCTTCATGGGTAAGTATCTAATGTTTTCCATAAGTTTCTCCTCACATACATTTTACGTTATCTTCAAGGTTACTTTTGCTGGTAACGGTTAGTATAAATATTGGGGGAATTGCAGTCAGAAGTCTTATGGTTAATGTTGGGATTATTTGAAATTATAAAGCTACATACACATACAGTTGAGTTTTGTTGGCTGAAACAGTTGTTGGTTCTCCTTTGTGTGACTGTTTATTCTGTGCAAATTTGTCCTAATGTCAATAGCCTCCTCTCCTCTAGGGCTGTTGTTCATGCTTGGGTAGTCATCAAATTTCCCCCTAGCATTACTTATCCCCATTCAGGAGAGGTTAAAGAAAAACTATCAAATAAACTGTCCTTCTGTAAACCCCATATACCTATAGAGCTTTTAGCCAGCAACACTAGAAAACTTTTCAGAGGTCTCATCACAGCCTGTGTGAAAAAAAATGCATTGTTTGCCAGCCGTTTTGTAACAATTTTGTGTTGGCATCAGGGGGAGGGGGAGGTAGAGATGAACTGTAACCTGGCTGTAAACTGTTAACTTTAGACTGCAAGGCAGAGAGAGAGAGAGAGAGAGAGAGAGAGAGAGAGAGAGAAAGAAAGGAGCACACATACAGAGCTGCAGCTGATGATTATTTACACACATTTGAAGCTATATTTCAGCTTTATATCATTCTGAACACATTTTACTCAAAGTATTACAGCCAGTGAAGATTGTTTCTGTATGTTGGATGTGCTGGGCACAGTCCTCCATGTTAATGCCCACATTGAACACTGTTCCCTGTAAGTGTCATATTTTCTTCTAATAAGAAATGAAAAGTTGACAAAAAGGCTTTGTTTTGCTATTTGCTAGTAATTACTGAAAATATATGGCATTTAGAATTTTAGCTAACTTTGATAGTTGCCCTTCCAACTAAAAAAAAAATGTTACATTCATGGAAAAATGTACCTCATAATATCCTCCCCACACTGCAACAGCTAGATAACACCCAGCACCAAGAAACGGCATGGAACTGTTAGGTGGGGAGGAGCTATGTTTTGTTGTGACAGGCAACTTGTTGAATGCATGCAAGACGGTTGGTTTGTAACCAGGGGGTGGCCTCATCAAGGTATTTGTCATGATCTTACCTCCAGGATCCAGCGATGCGACTATCTCTGCCGGGAGTCTGCCGCAGCCTGGCACTTCCGGAGCTGCGCGGCTCTCACCACACAAAGAAAGAGAACAGATGCCTATGATTAGGTGTCCATCCTATGCTGCTAGGAGATGCAGGAGTTAGTGTCAGCTGACATCCTTAGTCAGCTGACACTCAGGCAGGATTACTGCTGTAGTTTGATTGGGTGCTGTTTGAGTGGCCAGCCACTGATTGGACAGAATGTTGTGTTTAAGTGTTTTAGAGCCCGTTTCCACTTGTGCAGTGCGAATTAGTTGTGGAAAATGCAAAACAGCAAATTTTACCGCAAATTCACGGGCATTTTCGCATACGTTAGTAAGTATGCAAATTTAACTATGTCAAAGCCTGTGTGCTTTTACATCGATTTTATGCGAAAACGCCCGCAAATTCGTGGTAAAGTTTGCAGTAAAATTTGCTTATGAAAACGCATGCAAATTTCCTATTAAATACATTGTATGCAAATCGCATAGCGGTATGCGGTATGCGAATTCTGCGGGGCCTACTGTGCAGATTTTTTCTGCACAGAAAAACGCTCAGAAATCCTGACAAGTGGAAACAGGCCCATCCACTTGTATTGTCTATGTGAATCTGCATGCAGGAAACGCATGCAGATTCGCTCTAGTGGAAACGGGCCCCAAGTGTGCTGAGTGCAGTGTATTATTGCCAGCGTGTATTATCGATAACGTTAGCTAAGCTAGCTGCTGGGTGTTCTCGGACTTGTGCATTTATACTTTTGCTGGATTTCTGCATTTTGACCCCTGCTGGTTCTTGGACTATTGCTTCTTTCTGTCTGGACTGACCTTCTGCCTGTTTACCGTTACGATTGTTTGCTGCCTGGACTGACCTTGAATTGCCTTTTGAACTGATTCTGCCTAGCCCTTGTGTACTGCGATTCTCTGATCACCTGTGTATGACCTAGGATTGTTCTGGACTCGATTTCTGTTACCCGTATCTGCCAGTTTGGTTCCGGTGGTCTATTGCTCACTCTATGTTCAGCTTGAATACCTGGCACCCTTAAGACCTGGGTGTAATCGTAGTCAGGTAGGTGTTGTCTCTCTCCTCCTGTTCAAGCGGGGACAAGCCACATCAAGTGAAGATGGTGGTGCTAGATTGGGGCATTGGAGCTGAGCTGTGGGAAATAGCCTTACAGTATTCAGAATATTTTATTTCACCAAGCACGACAGGGTCAAGCCCAGAATTGGGTTTGGCATGTAGTGTGTCGGACAGGACATCCAATACAGATATTCCTATAGTGTCCCATGATCTATCTGTCATGATGCCTCTGATTCCCTCATCCACACCTTCCTGCCTATTTTCCCTTGTTTCTTCTGCCACTTTTTACATTAAACCTTTCCCTTTTTTTTAAATCATGAATATTCAAATAAAAAATGAAGTGTCTCCAGAAATGTCAGCTAGCTTTCGGGGAGGAGGGAAGGTCCCCAGCTACCAGTTGTTTGTTAAGTGCAAATGTTATTGTGATACTTTCATAAAGGGGAAATGATCAGAGTTATTTTATGGCTAATGTGTTTGATAGATCGTCGCGCCAGTATCCGACGCTGAAAGATAAATATAGATAAAATGATTGGCTTATTGCGAAGGTTGGGTTATTCATTATCTAGGCGGCAGTAAAAGAAAAAAACGGGCCTGTAATAACCTCATTAAAAAGATTTTAACTTAAACCGGCTGTCTAGTTTCCAAGGGTCTGTTCTTCATCTGGTTAAGGTTGCCATAAATCCATGCAGTCATTTTGCTATGGATTTATATTATGCAAAAGGGAGCAGCAATCAGGGAGCATCACCGAGCGAAGGCGGTAAGACTTAGATGATGTCATTTACAGCTTTGGAAATGTTTTGACTGTACAGCTTCATAAAGTCCAGAGAGGGAAGAGGGGTCACTGTGTACATTTCTGCAATGATAAAATGGAGCATGGCAAGTGAGCTAAGAATTCATTTGGAGCTCAATTACCTAAAAAACAAACAAAAAACAAACAAAAAAAAAACAAAAAAACCACAAGAGGACAGATGAGCAACTAAGCCTCTGGTCCCACTAGAGCAGAGAACGGACATTTTTAGCCTGTTCTGCACTCATTGGGGCTGTTAACTTATCACTATGCAACAGATCTGTGGAATCCATTGCGGTAAGCGGACGGTCCAGGGCCAGGCTGAGGCAGAGGCGAGAGAGGCTACAGCCTCAGGGCGCAGCATAGGAGGGGGCGCACAATTTACTTATTCCCCTATTGTGTTTGAAGTAGGGAGACATAAGAAAAGGGTATACATGGCAGTGACTGCAAGCCAGATAACCACTGGAAAAATCTTTATATTCGATGTAACGGAATAATTTAACTAAATTATCTAATTATCTAATCGAAAACAAATGAAAAATTGTACCATGTATGGACACCTTAACACATCTGCCCCAGGCTACAGCAGGACCATGGGAGTGGACATTACGATGTCCATTCCCGCTGATCTGGTCAATGTGGCCAACAGATAGACCCCACTCAGATCATTATGATTAGAGAGAGGGCGATCTGATTGAATCCCTGATTAAACATAGATTGTCAATACATTTCAGCATGAAATCTATTGAAAATCTGCTGCCTGCTGGGTTTCCAGGTCTCCCAGTTGTCGTGGGTAAGGATGGTCGGAAATGCTTGTTATCGATTTCACAAAAATTCCAATTTCTGACATTCCGTTTTAGCACTGGCCATTCAGCAGAATTCCATTTTCGGAGGAGTCTTGTTTTTTTACCATTTTTTGCATTCTGTAATTGGCCACATACTTCTAAGTTTACTCAAAAGTATTGGACCAATCAAAGAATGCAGAATTTTGATCTAAAATTCTGCATTCTTTGATTGGTCCAATCTGATTTTCATGGAAAAATTCTGCATTCTCTGATTGGTCCAATGCTTCTGAGTGCTGTGATTGGGCTACAATGACCAAGTTGCAGTATTCAGAAATTTCAATTCTGCGGAATCCGAATGATTATTACTAGATGCCTGTTGCTATGGGGAGACAAAGAAGGGTCACAGGATACACACGGTGGAGTGGCTTTTAGTGGAAGGGGTAAGGGCAAGTTCACAGTGCTCAAGTGAAAACTTATCACCACACATCAATCGGTATTTTATGTGTTAGTTCACTAAAGAAGCTTGCCTTATTAAAGAGAAACTCCGACCAAGAATTGCACTTTATCCCAATCAGTAGCTGATACCCCCTTTTACATGAGAAATATATTGCTTTTCACAAACAGACCATCAGGGGGCGCTGTATGACTGATTTTGTGCTGAAACCCCTGCCACATGAAGCTCTGAGTACCGCGGTACTCTGGGCAAACTGCCACAATGTAACAATGTTCACAGACAGGAATTAGCTGTTTACAGCTGTCTCTAACAGCCAAAACAGCTAGGAGCAGCTACATAACCTGCCCACAGTAAAAATGTCACCATGTAATAAATGTCAGAATGTAAATCGGGGAGAGGAAAGATTTTACAATGAGCAAACACTGACTAAATCATTTATACATAATTATTGTAAACATAAAACACTTTTTTTTTATTACATTATTTTCACTGGAGTTCCTCTTTAAGGCCTAGTGATAAGTTTTCCCAGTGACAGTGTGGTCTTATCACTCCAGCTCTTAAGTTATCACATCTGTAGTTATTCTTACTTATAGCAGATAAGGAGGAGAGGAGAAGATGCAGGCAGGATGTAGCTCCACCCCTCCTGCTGTCTCTGCTGCCAGCATGATTACAGCTAGCCTGCAGCTTGTGTATAACATTCAGGGAAGGAGAGAGAGAGTGAAAGTGTGGTTGTGCCCCTGTGTGTTTGTGTGTGCGCAACTGTGCATGTGGGTGTGCATGTATTGATGTCTCTTTCTTCCTCCCTCCTTGGGTGCCTGCTGTGTATGTATTTCTATACACAGTCCCCTCCTGTATAAATACTAAAACATGAAGCAGACAGCTCAGCATCCTTCACTCTACATTGTAGTCTCTAGTAACACTCCACTTAATTGCACGACTGGGTCATGCCCAGAATTGGGTTTGGCATGTAGTGTGTGGGACAGGACATACTGCAGGAGTATGGCAAGGGACGCATCCATGCTTCTGGGGCTGGAGGAAGCCCCAGGTAAGTAGAAAACATGCTTTTTATTCATCTCTGGGTCACTTTAAGTTTAGGATTCAGCCGTTAATCTAAGAATTCACTTAGGAATTGCCCATTAACTTAAGGACAGAATCCTTATTTTAAGGTTTGTGTGTGTTAAATTGCTCAACAAATACTAAATGATTTTCCACCATGGTGTTAACAGTGAAAACTGCTCAGAATCATTATTAAAGATAGGAGATAAGATTAGTGAATTATGGCCTATAATAGGGATTAAATTGTGAGCCCCTCTGAGGGGCAGCCAGAGACAACTATATACTCTGTACAGTGCTGCGGAAGATGTCAGCATTTTATAAATACTTTGAGCTTACAGTCTAAAGGTGCCCTTAACTGGAAAGTATTTTCATCTGAGCATTCGATCATATTTGTGGGATCGTAAGTGATCGGCAGGTAATTATTGATTGGTCCATAAAAGGGTAAATTAGGGCATCCAACATTCCGATCCACAAACTTCTATATTCCAATCGACCATAGAATCATTTTACGACAGGTTTCTGGACTATTCGATTGTAAAAATCTAATCGGTTGATTGGATCTAAGAAAAATATTGTACCATTAACGGACACCTTTAGACATGAGGAAGATGTAATAGATACAGTAACTGTGCACATGGTATACAAGATAAAATGTTTTGTGCAGTACACAATGGGTTTGGGAGAAAACAATGATGGACCAATGACTGCCTAAAAATGGCAATTAACAACCCAATTTACCGAATGATCGATTGTTTGATTTGATCATTGCAATTGATCGGAAGCATTACACCAGGCCCACAAATGGAGGAGACCGCACCATTAACTGTACCCATTCCACCAATCAAATGGTCAATTGTTTGGGAGAATAATGGGTACCTTAAAATGGCTTAGGCCAGATTATATGCTTGGTTCACTGCTAGCCACAAATATTTTATGGAGTTTCTGCCTAGTAAAGTTTTTCAGGCTACATTTAAAGGTTTCAAAGCTTGGTGAGTGTCATGTAGTTTTAGGAGGGAGATACAGAGCAATGGAGAAGCATGTGAGAAATTCTGCATGCATGAGGAGTGGTGATTAGGGTGGATGTGAGGTGAAGACTACTAGCATAGCATGGATTATATTTCTTTTACTTTGAAATGATTGACCAAAACAGTCAAATAATATATGCAACATAGATAGATAGATAAGACAACACACATGTATATTGAGCTTTTCTCTGGGTGGTCTCAAAGCACTTAGAGTTGCATCCACTAGGGCACGTTCAGTAGGCAGTAGCTGTGTTAGGAGTCTAGCCCAAGGTCTCCTTACTGAATAAGTGCTGGCTTAAGGGGCCCATACACTGGTCGATTTCAGCCATTGATCAATCGATCGATTCTATGGAATCAATTGATCGATCGGAAATCAACTCTATAAAATCTATCGATCGATGGATTTGTGTCCGATTTCGATTGATTTGCTCTATCTGACAGGGTGGAAAATTTAGGTCGATCTGGTGCTGGCAGCAGATCGATGGTCCATAAAGTTGCAATGGATCTAATGGTCCAATGATGCATTTAGATCGATTTCCAATAGATTTCATTCTAAAATGTATTGGAAATCTGTTCCTAGTATGTGCGATTCTCTGACCCGATCGCTTTTGCGGCACGATTCCACACTCAATTCTGCGCTCGATTGTCTTAACTTCATTAGTTTTTCTTATCTTTTTCCATTCACCGCTATGAGAAATTGAGCGCTGAAACGATCGGGAGCAATATCGGACATGACGTATTTTATCTATCTGATCCATCTATCGCACGAAAAAACGTAACGTGTGTACCCAGGATAATGGTCGAATCTGCTGCAAATCTATAAGTGTATGGCCACCTTTACCGAACAGGAAGAGTCAAGATTCAAACTCAGGTCTACTGTTTCAGAGGCAAAGACGTTAACCATTACAATAGATAGCTAGATAGATAGATAGATAGATAGATAGATAGATAGATAGATAGATAGATAGATAGATGTGAATGGATGTAAGCATCCTTGTTCTACGAAGCCACGCTTAGCAACCTAATCTATCTATCCAAAGTCATTTCCTTGAATCCCCGGTCATTTTTATTCCCGGCTGTGCAAATTTCTAAAGCACAAAGCATATTTCGTATTTCCTTCTCTTCGCATCCCAGGAAGAGTAAATCCTTCAACATCTCTAAAAAGTACAATGCTAAATGAAATAGGGAGAAATTCCGTAATATATGTGCGGCTGGCAGTGAGCCAAGGTTATCCGCAAGGTAGAAAATATTGTTTCTTAGCTCTTGCGAAGGGTTATTGTATTTAACCATATACTCAATATTCATTATATGGAACGCTTACAAAGCCGGGATGGAATCCTTGACCTTGCTGATGGAATATTTACAAATAACATGATGAAGTTGCAGCCATAACAATTAATTTTACATAAATCTCCCGCTCCTTCTCGCCGGCTGCATGTAGCCAGACCAAAAGTTAAATTAAAGGAAATTGGAACACATTTATAAAGCGCATTAGCTGCGGCGCAGGCTATTGACAGGTTATTTAGACTACAGCGTATTTAAGGGTTGCTTAGGCTGCAGTCGATAGAGTTTGAGCTGATGCGATTTCCTGGAAGAGGAGGAAAAAAAAATAGAGTCCACCGGTTCAGTCTTTGGGCTCATTTGTTAAAGGCGCATTATGCCAAGCGTGAGAGTTTTCAGTTTACCGTAAACTCACTCGGGGGACGCAGTTTACTTGCCGAGTGGCTATAGTTTTTATGCCGGCATTTGTCTTCTGCAGCTGGCTGCGTCCACTGCCTGAAATCTTGTGGGGATCCTTATTTCATCAATGGCCCTAGGTTAGATTCTAATAACAGGGCCAAACCTTCTGCTAACGTAAATTTTTGAAATTACGCCCATACATAATTATGATTTCTAAATTCAATTGATTTCTTGCAATCATTTGTAATTTTGCATAATTTTTACATAACTTCGTACTGACTAGTGGTGAATAGCAAAACCCCCATACATGCTACTGTCACCAAAATTGCTAAGTATGTTAAGGAGAATCGTGGGTACAAATATCAAATTTTTTTTTTCAAAAAGACTCGGAAAAATGACAGTTTAGGTTTGCATTTTTAAAATTGATTTTCTCACAAAATACAATTATTTTGACTTGTACCCACTATTTTCCTTAACATATGTAGGAATTTTGGTTGCAATAGTTAGAATTCGGCATGGCCCAGGAGGTTCTAACAAGCTTCTAATCCGCCACCATTGAATCGATTCTGCTCTTCCATCTTGGTCTGGCATAATGGCGCCAATGACAATGACAAGTACCAACTACAGAGGGTCATCAGGACGACGGAGAGGATTATTGGGAGACCTCTCCCCTCACTTGCCCACCAACACAACACAAGGCTGCGAACTAAGGCACTGAGGATCGCAAATGACCCCTCCCACCCAGGCAACCGCTATTTTGATCTGTTTCCATTGGGCCGGAGGCCTCGTGCCATCTCAACAAGGACTACTAGACACATGAACTCATTCTTCCCCTCAGCTGTCAACCTCTTAAACTCCCTCCACATAATCCCATCAGTACTCACACCTCCATCAAGGGCCACGGCCTGAGCTGTGACACTGCCAATCAATTGACCACCCCTCAGATCTGACTAACTCTATGCAAAACTGGATCTGTGGGTGGACAGGAACCACAGGATGATCTGTTATGTATGAACAATGTAAACGGTTATTGTTTTTCCTCTGCTTGATGTCCTTTGCATGCTTGTGAACCTATTATGCTTGTCTTCTTCTTGAGCTATGTATTGTGCCAAATCCAATTCTGAGCATAACCCTGTTATGCTTGGCGAAAATAAACAATTCTGATTCTGATTCTACAGGGGGGTTTGCTATTCACATACAAACAATAGGGAATCCACAGGCCTTAGCCAATATCCACTGTGTCACGGGGAGTCACAGATTAAGGTGGGAGATTCATCAAGCCTCCGAACAACTGAAGTCCATACATATACAATCCAATCTGGACTTGACCCTGCTTACACTTGAGAAAGGCCAGACGGCCCGAAGTGTTGGGCTTTCTTGTTGCTGTATAACCGCTATTGATTGCAAATAAAAAGTTCAAAATTGGTTCAGAAGGGTCAAGTCCAGATTGGATTGTATATGTATGGATTTGCTATTAACCTCTAAAGTTGGCACAAAATTACTCAAAAATTACATGAAATTACACATGATTACAATTACAGACTAAATCAATTATGATTTTTTTCCATGAAATTTTGCATTTGGATGCAAAATTATGTCTACATGAAATTTGTGCTCATCACTATGGGGGCTTCTTCCAAATTAGGTAACCTACTGTAAAAAAAAACTAAAAAAAACAGCAGGTCTTTTAAAAAAAATCACTGTCTCCAAACCAAAAACAGGGTTGGTCTGCACGTAAACAAATTGAGTCACAATGGTACATCAAGCCTCCTGGTAAAACTGTAGTTCTTCTGTGGTACTAGAATGTGCATTGCAATAAATAAGCACACCAGATACTCACATGGAGGCTGCTACAACTCAACAAGGTGCTTATTTTTATTTTTTTCTTTGCAGGGAAAAATAACAATAATTTAATTCATTTCTAAAAGTAATCAGGAACCCTAATTTTACAATTTCGCTAAATTATCTCATGCTTTTGTTTATAGCTTAGCGGTTAATGGCAAAGCTGCCATACATGCAGGAATGGTCGTAGTGAGCCAACTTCGCTACGCTGGAACTACATGTAGTTTTACGCAATTACACTTCGCCAAACTACGGCTTCAAAATCAGAAGATTCACTATGTATGCATTTCGTAGACTACGCGTTAAAATACGCAATTACGCGAAGTGTGAAGCGTATTGTATGCGGACGCTTATGCCCTTATGCGGAAACATTTTCGCCTTAATAAATATGCGCATGCGTGAACTCTTATATGCATACATTCCACCTTCCACTGCGGAATTTTCTACGCATAGAAGGGGCAATAATATTTCTGGGCATGCTCAAGCAAAAACAATGATCCGTACGCGGAAAAATAGACGTTTACTGCACGCGTAGTTGACTTCGCAATACACACGTCAACTACGCATAGCGGGCGAAGCTTCACATAGCGGTACTTCGACTATGCGTAAATGCGTAAGTGTAGTTTTGAAACTTCACCTACGAACTACGATGCGTAGATGCGGAAATACGACACGTAGATTCGCACTGGCGTAGTTTACGAGCATCACTGCATACATGCCATTGTCACCAAAATTGCTACAAATATTAACCCTCTGGGGGATAATCCTGAGCTGAGCTCGGGGTAAGCCGCCACAGAGGATTTCTCAGGCCCTGGTGGGCCGATTTGCATATTTTTTTTTTGTTGCACGCAGCTAGCACTTTGCTAGCTGTGTGTATGTACCGATCGCTGCCGCTCCGCGCTGATACGCCGCTACCCGCCGTGCCATGCACATCCCCCCCCCCCCAGACCCCGTGCGCAGCCTGGCCAATCAGTGCCAGGCAGCGCTGAGGGGTGGATCGGGACTCCCTCTGACGTCACGACATCCTTGATGTCGATGACGTCATCCCGATCATCGCCACGGGATTTCCTGTTTGCTTTCATCGCCGGAGGCGATTGGAGGGGGTGGGGGGATGCAGCTGCACAGCGGCTATCATGTAGCTAGCGCTAGGCTAGCTACATGATCAAAAAAAAATAATCAAAAAAAATGTGCTGTGCCACCCCCTGGCGATATTATCCAGTTCGGCCTATCTGGACGAGCTTTCTCGTCCAGATAGGCACTGCATCTTCACCTGCGTGGTGCGCGCGATCGGGCGCGCGCCCGCGCGCGTACCCGCCACCCCCTGCTAGCCCCCCGATCAGTGAATGGGAATATAATTCCCATTCACCGATCTAACCTCCCCGCAGAAACACCGACGCTTTCTCTCCAGAGAGCACGGTATTTCTGCCCCCAGGAAACAACTCCTCTGATCTTTAGTTCCTAGTAGTGTTGGGCGAACAGTGTTCGCCACTGTTCGGGTTCTGCAGAACATCACCCTGTTCGGGTGATGTTCGAGTTCGGCCTAACACCTGACGGTGCTCGGCCAAACCGTTCGGCCACATGGCCGAACTAAGAGCGCATGGCCGAACGTTCCCCGAACGTTCGGCTAGCGCTGTGATTGGCCGAACGGGTCACGTGGTTCGGGCCCGAACGCGCTCTGATTGGCCGAACGGTCACGTGGTTCGGGTAAATAAATACCCGAACCATGTCATATCTCCGCCATTTCTCTGTGGGTTTAGCTTTGGGTAGGCAGGCAGGGTAGTTCGCTCTCCAGCCACGCTAGCCAGGGTCCCCCCCAGTCATTGTGTGTCGCTGCTGGGAACAGTAGTACACCGCTCGCTCAGCCACACTATATATATAGCATTGTTTACTGCCACTGTGTACCTCGCTCAGCCACGCTATATATAGCATTGTGTTTTCTGACACTCTGTGTACACGGCTTAGCCTGGCTATATAGCATTGTGTGTACTGCCACTGTGCACCTCGCTCAGCCACGCTATATATAGCATTGTGTTTTCTGACACTCTGTGTACACGGCTTAGCCTGACTATATAGCATTGTGTGTACTGCCACTGTGCACCTCGCTCAGCCACGCTATATATAGCATTGTGTTTTCTGACACTCTGTGTACACGGCTTAGCCTGACTATATAGCATTGTGTGTACTGCCACTGTGCACCTCGCTCAGCCACGCTATATATAGCATTGTGTTTACTGCCACTCTGTGTACACCGCTCAGCCAGACTATATACCATTGTTTACTGACACTCTGTGTACACTGCTCAGCCAGACTATATACCATTGTTTACTGACACTCTGTGTACACGGCTCAGCCTGACTATATAGCATTGTGTGTACTGCCACTGTGCACCTCGCTCAGCCACGCTATATATAGCATTGTGTTTTCTGACACTCTGTGTACACGGCTTAGCCTGACTATATAGCATTGTGTGTACTGCCACTGTGCACCTCGCTCAGCCACGCTATATATAGCATTGTGTTTACTGCCACTCTGTGTACACCGCTCAGCCAGACTATATACCATTGTTTACTGACACTCTGTGTACACCGCTCAGCCAGACTATATACCATTGTTTACTGACACTCTGTGTACACGGCTCAGCCTGACTATATAGCATTGTGTGTACTGCCACTGTGCACCTCGCTCAGCCACGCTATATATAGCATTGTGTTTACTGCCACTCTGTGTACACCGCTCAGCCAGACTATATACCATTGTTTACTGACACTCTGTGTACACCGCTCAGCCAGACTATATACCATTGTTTACTGACACTCTGTGTACACGGCTCAGCCTGACTATATAGCATTGTGTGTACTGCCACTGTGCACCTCGCTCAGCTACGCTATATATAGCATTGTGTTTTCTGACACTCTGTGTACACGGCTTAGCCTGACTATATAGCATTGTGTGTACTGCCACTGTGCACCTCGCTCAGCCACGCTATATATAGCATTGTGTTTACTGCCACTCTGTGTACACCGCTCAGCCAGACTATATACCATTGTTTACTGACACTCTGTGTACACCGCTCAGCCAGACTATATACCATTGTTTACTGACACTCTATGTACACGGCTCAGCCTGACTATATAGCATTGTGTGTACTGCCACTGTGTACCTCGCTCAGCCACGCTATATATAGCATTGTTTACTGACACTCTGTGTACACGGGTCAGCCAGACTATATAGCATTGTGTGTACTGCCACTCTGTGTACACGGCTCAGCCAGACTATATATCATTGTGTGTACTGCCACTCTGTGTACACCGCTCAGCCAGACTATATAGCATTGTGTGTACTGCCACTCTGTGTACACCGCTCAGCCAGACTATATAGCATGGTGTGTACTAGTGTTGGGCGAACAGTGTTCGCCACTGTTCGGGTTCTGCAGAACATCACCCTGTTCGGGTGATGTTCGGGTTCGGCCGAACACCTGATGGTGTTCGGCCAAACTGTTCGGCCATATGGCCGAACTAAGAGCGCATGGCCGAACGTTACCCGAACGTTCGGCTAGCGCTGTGATTGGCCGAACGGGTCACGTGTAGTGTTGGGCGAACATCTAGATGTTCGGGTTCGGGCCGAACATGGCCGAACTCCGAACATAATGGAAGTCAATGGGGACCCGAACTTTCGTGCTTTGTAAAGCCTCCTTACATGCTACATACCCCAAATTTACAGGGTATGTGCACCTTGGGAGTGGGTACAAGAGGAAAATTTTTTTTTGCAAAAAGAGCTTATAGTTTTTGAGAAAATCGATTTTAAAGTTTCAAAGGGAAAACTGTCTTTTAAATGCGGGAAATGTCTGTTTTCTTTGCACAGGTAACATGCTTTTTGTCGGCATGCAGTCATAAATGTAATACATATAAGAGGTTCCAGGAAAAGGGACCGGTAACGCTAACCCAGCAGCAGCACACGTGATGGAACAAGAGGAGGGTGGCGCAGGAGGAGAAGGCCACGCTTTGAGACACAACAACCCAGGCCTTGCATGAGGACAAGAAGCGTGCGGATACCAATTTGCATTTTGTCGCCATGCAGTCATAAATGTAATACAGATGAGAGGTTCAATAAACAGGGACCGGAAACGCTAACCCATCACAGATGTTCATTGTTCATGTTACTTGGTTGGGGTCCGGGAGTGTTGCGTAGTCGTTTCCAATCCAGGATTGATTCATTTTAATTTGAGTCAGACGGTCTGCATTTTCTGTGGAGAGGCGGATACGCCGCCGATCTGTGACGATGCCTCCGGCAACCCTGAAACAGCGTTCCGACATAACGCTGGCTGCCGGGCAAGCCAGCACCTCTATTGCGTACATTGCCAGTTTGTGCCAGGTGTCTAGCTTCGATACCCAATAGTTGAAGGGTGCAGATGGATTGTTCAACACAGCTACGCCATCTGACATGTAGTCCTTGACCATCTTCTCCAGGCGATCGGTGTTGGAGGTGGATCTGCACGCTTGCTGTTCTGTGTGCTGCTGCATGGGTGTCAGAAAATTTTCCCACTCCAAGGACACTGCCGATACCATTCCCTTTTGGGCACTAGCTTGTGTTGTTTGCTGCCCTCCTGGTCGTCCTGGGTTTGCGGAAGTCAGTCTGTCGGCGTACAACTGGCTAGAGGAGGGGGGGGATGTCAATCTCCTCTCTAAAGTCTCCACAAGGGCCTGCTGGTATTCTTCCATTTTGACCTGTCTGGCTCTTTCTTCAAGCAGTTTTGGAACATTGTGTTTGTACCGTGGATCCAAAAGGGTATAAACCCAGTAATTGGTGTTGTCCAGAATGCGCACAATGCGTGGGTCGCGTTCAATGCAGTCCTAGGCCGAAGAGGTCATAGCCTAGGGTCACAAAACCTGTTTATTGGGCAATTTCAATGGTGGCGAGTCTGACGTACATAAATCGCAGCAATGGCCGTTAGCAAAGTCTGAATCTCACGAAATGTCTCATGCAGGTAGAAGACATATTGTTAGACTTGGGCTCCAAAGATGGGTTCCCTACATCTCTGCAAACCAGAGTTACAGGGCTCCAAATTTGGTAAAATCCCCCATAGGCTTTCATTGGGCCTCCTATTTACCGTTCCAAAATCTCACATCTTTTCAAAGGGCAATTACTCAGCAGTGGCAAATTTTCTAGCATTGTAGGGACCCTTAGGGGGAACATGACTGGTGAGTTTCGGGCCCCTAGGCCGAAGAGGTCATAGCCTAGGGTCACAAAAACCTGTTTATTGGGGCTATTTCAATGGTAGTGATGGTGACGTACATAAATCGCAGCAATGGCCGTTAGCAAAGTCTGAATCTCACGAAATGTCTCATGCAGGTAGAAGACATATTGTTAGACTTGGATTCCAAAGATGGGGTCCCTACATCTCTGCAAACCAGAGTTACAGGGGTCCAAAATTGGTAAAATCCCCCATAGGATTTCATTGCCTCCCTATTTCACTTTCCAAAATCTCACATCTTTTCAAAGGGCAATGGCTCAGCAGTACCAAATTTTCTAGCATTGTAGAGACCCTTAGGGGGAACATGACTGGTGAGTTTCGGGCCCCTAGGCCGAAGAGGTCATAGCCTAGGGTCACAAAAACCTGTTTATTGGGGCTATTTCAATGGTAGTGATGGTGACGTACATAAATCGCAGCAATGGCCGTTAGCAAAGTCTGAATCTCACGAAATGTCTCATGCAGGTAGAAGACATATTGTTAGACTTGGATTCCAAAGATGGGGTCCCTACATCTCTGCAAACCAGAGTTACAGGGGTCCAAAATTGGTAAAATCCCCCATAGGATTTCATTGGCTCCCTATTTCACTTTCCAAAATCTCACATCTTTTCAAAGGGCAATGGCTCAGCAGTACCAAATTTTCTAGCATTGTAGGGACCCTTAGGGGGAACATGACTGGTGAGTTTCGGGCCCCTAGGCCGAAGAGGTCATAGCCTAGGGTCACAAAAACCTGTTTATTGGGGCTATTTCAATGGTAGTGATGGTGACGTACATAAATCGCAGCAATGGCCGTTAGCAAAGTCTGAATCTCACGAAGTGTCTCATGCAGGTAGAAGACATATTGTTAGACTTGGATTCCAAAGATGGGGTCCCTACATCTCTGCAAACCAGAGTTACAGGGGTCCAAAATTGGTAAAATCCCCCATAGGATTTCATTGGCTCCCTATTTCACTTTCCAAAATCTCACATCTTTTCAAAGGGCAATGGCTCAGCAGTACCAAATTTTCTAGCATTGTAGGGACCCTTAGGGGAAACATGACTGGTGAGTTTCGGGCCCCTAGGCCGAAGAGGTCATAGCCTAGGGTCACAAAAACCTGTTTATTGGGGCTATTTCAATGGTAGTGATGATTTTTATTGTAAAAATTATGTACAAATTTACATACAAATAAATAATAAAGTTTAGTGACCAAAAATGATCACACAAATCAAAAGAAATCGCATAACATCTGCATAAACATAAACACTTTGTACAGAAAATATGTACAACTCATAATGTCAAAAAAAAAAAAATAACTGTACTGCATCTTCGCATATTCTTTAAATTCTATGTACAAAAGGGACTTTTACGCCCAAACAAAGCAACAACAATTGTTTCCAAGGGAACTGAACTAGATCCTGAACAGGAGAACCATGCATTCTCTACATATATACGACGCAAGACTAGACGACATGAACCGCCACCTTGCACCAACCCATTAGTGACCAAACACCAGACATATAACAAGACGTAATCATGCAGCAACCCACTCACACCGGGAGGGGTAGCACACACGAGACAAAAAATAATCAAAACTGTAACAAGACAAAACAAAGAGCCCCCAAGTAAGCTGGAGGGAAGACTTCAGCTATGTCTGTGGCCGAACATAAAAAATATAGAGAAATAATCAAAATCTAAGCAGGGTGAGCCAAAGAAATAGAAAGCCCACCCAGGAGAGACATGGATGAGCTAAGGAGGCCTGATATTCTGCCAAGCAAGAAACCAAGCACTCCTGCCCAACCTACGTCTCTCCGAGCACCGAATCCTGGACACCTCACCAAGAACATTGTTCACCACCACCTGGACAGGGATGGATTTTTGTCTAATGACTAACTGACACCGTGCCAACCATGTGTGCTGTCTAATGGCTAAACTGACTAAATATAAAGTGCATAAATCATAACCCTGGTAGGACCTGAATGCCCCATATGCCCACTCAGCGTAACTCAGACGCTCCAGAAAGGGGATACCTAGGATCCCACCCACCTGTTTACACACCTCTATGTTAAAGGGACAATGAAGAAGAAAGTGGTCCATGGATTCCTCGACACCACCACACTCCTCACGAGGACATCCACGTGCATCCACATTCAAGTACTTAACATTGCTCCTAACATAGAGCTTGCCGTG
Organism: Hyperolius riggenbachi; assembly: GCF_040937935.1. Taxonomy (NCBI): domain Eukaryota; kingdom Metazoa; phylum Chordata; class Amphibia; order Anura; family Hyperoliidae; genus Hyperolius; species Hyperolius riggenbachi. The sequence goes on from NC_090646.1 coordinate 654,257,705, forward strand.
AAAAGAAAGCCAAGCTATATCCCACAATTTATTTGGAATACGTGGCGAATTAATCAGCCTCAAACCCTCCTCCAATTGCACGCTTGGGCAGTCTCTTAAGTACATTGGGTCATGAAAGTAGGAGTCTATCACCCGTTTCGTTAGGTCTCGCCTCCCGACCGATCTGACATCCTCCACCGTCAATCCCCACTGTTTCAATTTTTTCAAGCACATGACAACGTAGGCCGGGAGATAGTCACGGCGAGACCCCAGTCTTTTCACTGAGCCACCGCTTTCCCAACTCGTGAGCAAAGTCCCAAACCAGGTCCGGAAAATGCCTACCCAAACAGGCGGGTTCTCTGCAAGCATGCTACCAAGGTTGTGTTTAATAAACAGCAGAGAAAAGAAAACGATTGGATTGACCATGTCTAAGCCACCTTCCCGCCTGGTTTTGTAGGTGATATTTCTGCGCATAAGGTATAATCTGTTTCCCCAGAGCATCTGAAAAAACAGACCGCAGATCCTTGTGTACAGAGACTGGGGCAAAATTGCGACATAACTGACATAAAGTAATATTGGAACCAGATGACTCTTGATCAAGTCCACCTTTTTCCTGAACGTTAAAGACCAGTTCTTCCAGCGTGCTACTTTGGCGTCGACATCATTTAGCCTACATACCCAATTTTGATGACCATAATCGCCAGGGCCAAATTCGATGCCAAGAATCTTAATTTTCTGTTGAGGCACGGGAAAGGAGCCAGGAAGCTCAAAGCTCTCTCCATCATTCCCCATCCAGAAAATTTCACACTTGTCTGGATTGACTTGTGACCCTGATGCCTTTGAGTACAGCACGATCTCTGAGACCACTACCTCCGCCTCTTCTGTCCCCGAAACTATCACCGTCACATCATCGGCATAGGCCACAACCTTCAGGGGAGGCACATCAGAAATGCCCACAGGAACTCCACTGAGCGCACTGCTTTCTAACCTTCTTACGAAGGGGTCGATCGCGAATACGTACAGGAGGGAGCTCAGCGGACACCCCTGACGCACTCCAGAACAAACCTTGAAAGATTCGCCAACCCAGCCATTTATGAGCATGAAACTTTCTGCCTCTTTATACAAAATGCGAAGCCAATTAACAAACCTTTCCTGTAGGCCATACCCACAAAGTAGCCGCCATAGGTATTCATGATTTACTCGATCAAAAGCCTTAGACTGATCCAATGCCAGCAAGTACTTTCCCCAACCCTCAGCTCTGCATCGTTCCAGGACTTCCCGGACAGACAAAAGTGCTGAGAAAGTGCCTCTTCCTGAAATCGAGCAGTGCTGATGGTGGGAAAGCAAGGATGTCGCCTGGGATAGACGCCAGAATAATATTTTCGCCAGAATCTTTCTGTCGATGTTGAGAAGGCTGATGGGACGCCAATTCTCAATCATCTCAGGATCTTTACCTTTAGACAGGAGAATGACCGCTGACTTTCTCATGGAAGGTGGTAAGTCACCTTCAGCAAGACACTGATTGAACACATCTGCCAATTGAGGTGCCAGAAAGGTTTTGAAAGCTTTGTAAAACTCAGCTGTCAAACCATCTGGACCAGGAGATTTTTTGGGCGTGAGACTGTCAATGGCTCTCACTACTTCTTCAGCGGTGATTGCCTCTGTCAGGTCTATGTTAGAAACATCTGTACCTCCCAGCCCTGGAGTTGAGACCAGAAAGGTTTCCATCCCAGCCTGGTCAATCGGTTTGTTCCCAAGCAGGTCAGCATAAAAATCTCTAGCAATGGATAGGATTCCGTGCCTGGACTTATCCACAGAACCCGATCCATCTCTGAGTCCAGTAACCGTTTTAAGGGCTGCACCTTGTCTGCAATTCTGATAGGGATCAGGCGAGTGGTATTTGCCATAATCCCTCTCCAAATACAGAGAAGTCAGACGGTCGTATTGCTGCTGCTTGAGTTGGGCCTTGACCTCAGAGATCTCCCCCTGATCTCCGTTCTCCGAGACCAGGATCTCAAGCTTTCTTCTCAGTTGTTGGTAAGCAATATTTCTACCAATCTGTTTTTTCTTGGCTAGGCCCTTGAAAAGTCTGATGACACGACTTTTGACCACCTCCCACCACTCTGACCTGTTGTCAAAGCATTCCAGGATGGTGATCTGTGCCTGAAAAAATTCCTCAACAGACTGTCTTACATTCTCTTCCAACAGCAGGGACGAATTTAACTTCCAGGTACCCCTACCCCTGGGAGGAGCACAGGACGCACCCAGATCCACCGACAGAATACAGTGATCCGAGAATTCCACCGCCTGAACCCTTGGAGCTGAGGCAGTACAATTCTCTGTAACAAAAAATCTATCTATCCTACTCTGACGCCCTGGCCTCTGAAAAGTGAACCCAGTGAGGCCTGGTGAGTGTTGAACATGAACATCCACCAGACCCGCCTCTTTAACTATCCTATTTAAGAAAATGCTATCAGGACGCAACCGAGTGTTGCCACCTTCCCTGTCCATTACCCTGACAATGGTGTTAAAATCACCACCAAACACAATCGGTTGCGTCGTAAAAAGGAACGGCCTGATTGCTGTGAAAAGACGTCTCCTCTCCCAATAAGTCTGTGGTGCCTAAACATTGATTAACCTGAGGTTTTGTCCTCTCACAACAACGTCTAAGACCAGACATCTCCCCATCTCTACTTCAATTACTCGCCGGCAAGTTACCATCTCAGTTCTGAAAAGCACTGCCACACCACTGTAAGGCTCGGCCGCAAGAGACCAATAGCTCGGACCGGATCGCCAGTCCCTCCTGGCCAGATGGATATCAGCCAAGGAGGTGAGCCTAGTCTCTTGCAAAAACAAAATGTCAGCGTCAAAACTACTGAGAAAAAATAAGGCCAGGTTACGAGCTCTTACAGATTTAATACTGGCGACATTAATGGTCGCCAGTTTAAGTGGTGGGGGAACAGCCATTTGAGTAATTGAGATAGTTTCACTCCAGTTTACTCCACACAGGACAAAAAGGAAAAGAAATACAGAACACGTGGACAACATTAGGAAGTATTCTCCTGTTCAGTATCCTCCTCCTCCATACCCTCCTCAGAAGGCGACTCTTCCTGCTCATCGCTCAAGGCCTTAAATCTATTCGCCAGTTGACGGACCAATCTTTTGGCCGCCACTTCACTCTGCTTCTGTACCCGTCTATCTCTCAGTGTTTTGAGTTTATGCTTTTTCATACCGTGCAGTCTCTCCTCCAGACAACGCAGGTCATCTGGATGAAGAGACTCCACGCCAAGCATTTTTTTCTTTACCCCTCCCTTTGATGAGGAGAGAACTCCATAGGTGGAAGGTTGGGGTGTAGGTTCCACAGGTTTAGGGGTTTTATCAGGAGGTGGTGGTGGACGGGGATTTGGGGAAGAGGAAGGGTCAACAGGGAGGGAAGGGGAAGGGAGAAGGATTGGGGAGGGATCGAGAGTAGTCTGAGGACCACCCCCAGGTGATTGTGAAATAGAATCCCCTTTCAATGCACTCCGAGGCCCCTCCTTCCCAAGAAACCTCTTTTTGGGTCTCCCAGAGGGAGAAACACCCCCCGGATTCTTAACATCTAGGAAATCGGTCTGCTCAGGGAGAGCACCCGCTCCCTCGGTCACATTCACAGTGCGGCGCTTTCCCCTGACTCTCTTCACTACCTGCCATGATGTTTCAGAGGCCCTGCCAGATGGGGTCTTATCAGAAGAGGGCACAGCCCCGAGATCTTTCTGGGATTTAGACATGGGGTTTGACACACTGGGGACAGAAACTGACACAGAAGCCTGAGGGTTTGACTGGGTAGAAACAGACTGGGAGGGTAACACAAGAGGTAAGCTGGACACGTAAGATTGTATACCCTCTTCTTCCATCTTCGTTAGCAAGGCCTCTTTTACTGACTCGGGCAGGTTTGCCCAGGAGTTCGGACATATGCTGTATGGGTGACCAAAACTGTGGCACAAATTACATTTGATGTTGTTGCAATCCTTTGCATCATGTCCGAACTCCTGGCACAAACCGCAACGTGGTTGCTTGCACCCATAACTGTAGTGTCCCCTCCCTCCACATCGATTACAGATCCTGGGCTGACCCGGATAGAAGACTGTTATTTTATCTCTGCCTAGCAGGGCTGTACGAGGAACATGTGAATAGATGCTATTTTTGTATTTCATTTTGATTTGTACCTCATAACCACCCCACCAAATATCCAGGTCATCCAGGACCTTCTGAGGAGGGGACACCACATCAACGTAGTGAGAGAGCCAAAGGACGATGTCCTGCACTGGAATGGATTCATTCGTTACCACGATGTTAGCTCTCCTCACCAGGGGCTGTCCAGAAATATAAGAAGCTGCAAAGTGTTTCCACTCTGCTCTTCTCTTCTCTTTTTCTTCAACAAAAAACTCTTGTCCCCCTGATGTAAGAAAGCTAACATCGTAGTACTCAGGGGGGTCACCAGGAGCAATGATGGCATAGATGTCCTGGGCCTTTACACCTGTGCCCAAGAGGAGACGAACAAAATCCTGTTTATTTGGAATCCGGGACTCCCCTGTCCATTTCAGACGAACTACGTTCCGTCTCCCCCCGGACACAGGCGCATCCTCCCCCTGCTTCAAGGGAGCGGGTACTCTCCTACCACCGACACGTCCTCCACCCATCTGACCTGCTGCCTGGGCGTAAGATGTAACAGCAGGTGCCTGAGCCACAGGTTTCGGAGAAGGTGGTGCTTTGTCACCTCCTCTCGTAATGGATGCTAGGTCAGGGGTGACCGACGTTTTTCCAGCCGGCCTTTCCCGAACAGATGGATGACACTCACCCACACCATTAACAACTTCCATTAAGATCTCATTACCTTTGTTGTCGTAGCAAAACAGTACTTCATTTCTTATAATGAAAATGTAATCTCCTGCCGTAAATTTAGATTGCATGCCTAGGTTCGTATTACCAAGGCCAACAGACTCGATTCTACCTAAGTTGGTATCATCTTGCATTGGGAGGAAATCTAATACCTTGCAAGTTTCACATTCCAGAATATACAACATATTCGATTCCACAACATAACGCTTTTTACCCGCCACAAAATCACCAACAATTTTACTCCCCAAAGTTTCTGGTTCAAAAGGCACACTCCCAGCACCATCATTATCTGCTTGGGATTGCATACCCATGCCTTCTGTGTCCGAGTTCCCAGTGGATACAATTAAACCTTTTACATTTTTATCTATAAACACCTCTACGTCTCCAAATATTGTATCTACTGTCATTACAGGAGTTTTTTTACTACTGGTTTCTGATGTAACCTCAGCCTCCATATTTCTGCCATTGCTCACCTCCTCAAGTGTATTCAGTTCAGGTTCTCTTTGATCAGCGCTGCTGGTCCCGGCTTGATCTTTCTCCACAGGGGGCTGCACTGTGCCAACGTCACGTGCTTGTTGCTCTTTATTTGCTGACTCCATTGAGCCCTTATTTTTGTTCACCTTACTCTCCTCGGGCTGCAAAGGTCGCTGGTCCTCCATAGGCTCTGCGCCCATGCTGCTTGATTCCTGCTCGTTCGTCAAGGGGATGTCCTTGTTTCCTTTTCCCTCAGGTTGCGCTGTGTCCTCGGGGAGTTTCACAGAGACCTCCCCCTTTGGCAGCCGCCCAGCACTCCTCCGATCTCCACGAGGAGAAGCTGGAACGCACGCTTGGACCCCCGGAGTGCAACCGGAGGTTGCGCCGACATCACTTCCGGTCTGCGCCGGCGCCTCCTCTGTCAATGTACGAGCGGCGATCTCTGCCGCCAGCTGCCTTACTATGCCCACTGACTTGCGGACATAGTAGGATTTCCTCCTGCTTGCTCCTCCGTTTTTCCTCTTCCTTCTTTTTCCTTTAGGAGGTGGTTTGCCTGAGGTCTGTGGCAAGTCTTCATTTGTCCTCTGCGAAACTTCTGATTCTTCCAGCATGTCAGAATCAGAGTGGGACACAGGAATCACATCTGGTGCATCTGGGCTTGTGAAAGGAATGCTATTTTCCTCCATAGGCACCTCTGGCTCCATTTTTTCATTCTCCATGCGTTCTTTATCTTGCATATTACTCTCCATTTTTCCTGACAAGATATCAGTCTTTGCATCAGCATTTTCTTTCTCCTGTTCTTCTGCATTTTGCTTAAGACCTTTTTTTCCCGCACTTTCCTTGCTCTCACTGCACACATCTGTATACTGCTTACGAGTTGCTGACTCAGCACTTTCTCTGTTTACTTTTTCCACTGCCACCCTCTTCTCCACTACCTGCCTGCATTTACTACCTCTGGAATTGGTTTTTCCTGCAGGGCTTATGGCTTGGGAAGTTACTGGGTTCACAGGTGCCGGCAAGATGTTGTCTACCGCACACTTCACCACCGCCTCCACATTCATCAGACGGAACCTTTCTGCATTCTGTCGGATCTCTTGGAAGGGTCCTCCTTTCTTTTCTAATTCTGAGACCACCCTCCATTGATCAGCAACCTTTTTCTGTAGTTCTGCAGTCACAGGGTCATCTTGCAGGAATTCGGGTCTCCACCTGACTCCGAAGCGGTGGATCCTCTGCTTCAATTGCATGCACAGCTGCTCATATTGTTCAGTGTGGAACTTTATTAATCTGTTCCATGCCACTACATCCGCCACGATATTTCCAGGCTTACCATCTGTAGTGCTTCCCCCTTCCCCTAGGTAAGACAGGTCAGGGAGGGTATGAGCCGACTGCTCCATTGCTGGAAGCAGCCGGTTAGTAGTAGGGAGGCCCCTGCAGGCCAGGCCTGAGCAGGGACCTCTAGTAGTCCAAAGTACCCAGAAAACCTCCTCTCAAGCTGGGCCAGGTATAAGCCAGCAAAGGGTCTGGAAGTCCACAGGAGCTCTGGTACGCACAACCTCTCAGTTCGGGCCCCTAGGCCGAAGAGGTCATAGCCTAGGGTCACAAAAACCTGTTTATTGGGGCTATTTCAATGGTAGTGATGGTGACGTACATAAATCGCAGCAATGGCCGTTAGCAAAGTCTGATTTACCAGTCATGATCCCCCTAAGGGTCCCTACAATGCTAGAAAATTTGGTACTGCTGAGCCATTGCCCTTTGAAAAGATGTGAGATTTTGGAAAGTGAAATAGGGAGCCAATGAAATCCTATGGGGGATTTTACCAATTTTGGACCCCTGTAACTCTGGTTTGCAGAGATGTAGGGACCCCATCTTTGGAATCCAAGTCTAACAATATGTCTTCTACCTGCATGAGACATTTCGTGAGATTCAGACTTTGCTAACGGCCATTGCTGCGATTTATGTACGTCACCATCACTACCATTGAAATAGCCCCAATAAACAGGTTTTTGTGACCCTAGGCTATGACCTCTTCGGCCTAGGGGCCCGAAACTCACCAGTCATGTTCCCCCTAAGGGTCCCTACAATGCTAGAAAATTTGGTACTGCTGAGCCATTGCCCTTTGAAAAGATGTGAGATTTTGGAAAGTGAAATAGGGAGCCAATGAAATCCTATGGGGGATTTTACCAATTTTGGACCCCTGTAACTCTGGTTTGCAGAGATGTAGGGACCCCATCTTTGGAATCCAAGTCTAACAATATGTCTTCTACCTGCATGAGACATTTCGTGAGATTCAGACTTTGCTAACGGCCATTGCTGCGATTTATGTACGTCACCATCACTACCATTGAAATAGCCCCAATAAACAGGTTTTTGTGACCCTAGGCTATGACCTCTTTGGCCTAGGGGCCCGAAACTCACCAGTCATGTTCCCCCTAAGGGTCCCTACAATGCTAGAAAATTTGCCACTGCTGAGTAATTGCCCTTTGAAAAGATGTGAGATTTTGGAACTGTAAATAGGAGGCCCGATGAAAGCCTATAGGGGATTTTACCAAATTTGGAGCCCTGTAACTCTGGTTTGCAGAGATGTAGGGAACCCATCTTTGGAGCCCAAGTCTAACAATATGTCTTCTACCTGCATGAGACATTTCGTGAGATTCAGACTTTGCTAACGGCCATTGCTGCGATTTATGTACGTCAGACTCGCCACCATTGAAATTGCCCAATAAACAGGTTTTGTGACCCTAGGCTATGACCTCTTCGGCCTAGGACTGCATTGAACGCGACCCACGCATTGTGCGCATTCTGGACAACACCAATTACTGGGTTTATACCCTTCTGGATCCACGGTACAAACACAATGTTCCAAAACTGCTTGAAGAAAGAGCCAGACAGGTCAAAATGGAAGAATACCAGCAGGCCCTTGTGGAGACTTTAGAGAGGAGATTGACATCCTCCCCCTCCTCTAGCCAGTTGTACGCCGACAGACTGACTTCCGCAAACCCAGGACGACCAGGAGGGCAGCAAACAACACAAGCCGCAGCTAGTGCCCAAAAGGGAATGGTATCGGCAGTGTCCTTGGAGTGGGAAAATTTTCTGACACCCATGCAGCAGCACACAGAACAGCAAGCGTGCAGATCCACCTCCAACACCGATCGCCTGGAGAAGATGGTCAAGGACTACATGTCAGATGGCGTAGCTGTGTTGAACAATCCATCTGCACCCTTCAACTATTGGGTATCGAAGCTAGACACCTGGCACAAACTGGCAATGTACGCAATAGAGGTGCTAGCTTGTCCGGCAGCCAGCGTTATGTCGGAACGCTGTTTCAGTGCTGCCGGAGGCATCGTCACAGATCGGCGGCGTATCCGCCTCTCCACAGAAAATGCAGACCGTCTGACTCAAATTAAAATGAATCAATCCTGGATTGGAAACGACTATGCAACACTCCCGGACCCCAACCAAGTAACATGAACAATGAACATCTGTGATGGGTTAGCGTTTCCGGTCCCTGTTTATTGAACCTCTCATCTGTATTACATTTATGACTGCATGGCGACAAAATGCAAATTGGTATCCGCACGCTTCTTGTCCTCATGCAAGGCCTGGGTTGTTGTGTCTCAAAGCGTGGCCTTCTCCTCCTGCGCCACCCTCCTCTTGTTCCATCACGTGTGCTGCTGCTGGGTTAGCGTTACCGGTCCCTTTTCCTGGAACCTCTTATATGTATTACATTTATGACTGCATGCCGACAAAAAGCATGTTACCTGTGCAAAGAAAACAGACATTTCCCGCATTTAAAAGACAGTTTTCCCTTTGAAACTTTAAAATCGATTTTCTCAAAAACTATAAGCTCTTTTTGCTAAAAAATTTTTCCTCTTGTACCCACTCCCAAGGTGCACATACCCTGTAAATTTGGGGTATGTAGCATGTAAGGAGGCTTTACAAAGCACAAAAGTTCGGGTCCCCATTGACTTCCATTATGTTCGGAGTTCGGGTCGAACACCCGAACATCGCGGCCATGTTCGGCCTGTTCGGCCCGAACCCGAACATCTAGATGTTCGCCCAACACTAGTGTGTACTGCCACTCTGTGTACACCGCTCAGCCAGACTATATAGCATTGTGTGTACTGCCACTCTGTGTACACCGCTCAGCCAGACTATATAGCATTGTGTGTACTGCCACTCTGTGTACACCGCTCAGCCAGACTATATACCATTGTTTACTGCCACTCTGTGTACACCGCTCAGCCAGACTATATACCATTGTTTACTGACACTCTGTGTACACCGCTCAGCCAGACTATATACCATTGTTTACTGACACTGTGTGTACACCGCTCAGCCAGACTATATAGCATTGTGTGTACTGCCACTGTGTACCTCGCTCAGCCATGCTATATATAGCATTGTTTACTGACACTCTGTGTACACGGCTCAGCCAGACTATATAGCATTGTTTGTACTGCCACTCTGTGTACACCGCTCAGCCAGACTATATAGCATTGTGTGTACTGCCACTCTGTGTACACCGCTCAGCCAGACTATATAGCATTGTGTTTACTTCCACTCTGTGTCTGCTGGGCCTGGGAACAGTAGTACACCGCTCACCTGCCACTGTATAGCATTGTGCTCTGTGTCGCTGCTGACAATAGTGGTACACCGCTCACCCACCACTGTATAGCATTTCTGTACTGCCACTGTACTGCTGCCAGTCAGCGTGTACTTTAAGGATAAGTGAAATGAGGAAGAAATCTGGTGAAAGAGGGAGGGGCAAGGGAAGAGGTGTTTCCCCTGATGGTTCACGTACAGGCCACAGCGGAGCACCCAAGAAAACCCACTCAATACCGCCCATGTTGTCCAGGACAACAACCCTCACAGATCCAAAAGAACAGGACCAGATAATTACTTGGATGACCTCTCAAGCGTCCAGCAGTGGGTTAAGCAGCACCAGCACATCACGCACGAGGTCCGAGTCCTCAGCCAGTTACAAGGAGCCAGTGGGCACAAAGCTGACACAACCGGCAGCGACACCACGCACATAACTGCCAGATAACCAGACGACGTTGGAGTGAGCTGCGCAGAGGTTGTTCTGGGGAGCTCTACTCCACGGCGGCTGCCCCCCACAATGACATATGACGAGTTTGAGGAGATGGAAGAGGAGGGTATGGACAATGTGGACATAGACCCAGATTTTGTTTGTGAACGAGAACATCGCCATCGTAGCAGCAGCACAGATGAGTCTGTTGAGGAACCCACTGCTGCACGAGTTCGCCTTGTGCCACAAGGTAGGCGGCGTGCAATTTCAGGCACCGCAAGCATGGAAGTTCAAGTGAGAGGCAAAAGAGGCGCAAACAGAAATCGCCAGCAAAGCAGGTGCTCCAAAGTCTGGGCTTTCTTTGAAGACTGCACTGAGGATGTTACCATGGCGATTTGCAAGGTTGTGCAAGACTCGCCTGAGCAGGGGGAAAAGTATTAACAACCTCTCCACCACCAGCATGAGCCGCCACATTCTATCCAAACATCCCACTCTGTGGGCAAACGCGGCAGGACAGGGTACCACCAGCAACACTGCCTCCCTTGGGTTCACCAGACTCACCACCAGACCCGCCTCAGCAGCAGCAGTAGCCCAGCCATTGCGTGGTTCACAACATTCACAAACATCAGACGATGCTGACACTGTCACTTTCCGGACTAGTGCTCTTGAGGTCTCCAAGTGTTCATCAAACACAACAACCAACAGCCCTTCGGTGTGCAGCCCTACGGTTGAGTTGTCTGTCTCTGAGATGTTTGAGCGCAAGAGGAAATTGCCAGCAAATGACCCCCGGGCCGTGGCAGTAACAGCCAGCCAGCATAGCCAAGGTTCTGGCCTGCGAAATGCTGCCATATCGAGTGGTGGAGACAAACAGCTTCAAGGGCATGATGTCAGTGGCCATCCCACGTTACGTGGTTCCCAACCGCTACCACTTTGCGCGCTCTGCAGTGCCTGAGTTGCATGAGCACGTGGTCAGCTAAATAACCCGAAGCTTGAAGAATGCCGTTGCCTGCAAGGTTCACCTCACCACTGACACCTGGACGAGTGCGTTCGGCCAGGGTCGATACATCTCCCTTACCGCGCACTGGGTGAACCTTGTGGAGCCTGGCAGCGATTCCTCACCTGCTACGGCGCGGGTGTTGCCCACGCCGCAAACAGCTGCACCGCCGTCCCTCCCACTGGATAACAACGGCAGCACCTACCTCTCTGACTCCTTCTCCTCCAACGCATCTCAAAGCTGTACCTCATCCGGAAACGCTAACCCAGCACCAGCAGCAGTAGGATCGTGGAAGCAGTGCAGCACAGCTGTTGGCATGCGTCAGCAAGCGTTGCTGAAGCTGATCTGCCTTGGGGATAAGCAGCACACAGGGGAGGAAATTTGGAGGGGAATAAAGGAACAGACGGATTTGTGGCTGGCACCGCTGGACCTGAAACCGGGCATGAAGCTAGACACCTGGCACGAACTGGCAATGTACGCAATAGAGGTGCTGGCTTGCCCGGCAGCCAGCGTTATGTCGGAACACTGTTTCAGTGCTGCCGGAGGCATCGTCACAGATCGGCGTATCTGCCTCTCCACAGAAAATGCAGACCGTCTGACTCAAATTAAAATGAATCAATCCTGTATTGGAAACGACTACGCAACACTCCAGGACCCCAACCAAGTTACATGACCAATGAACATCTGGGATGGTTTAGCGTTTCCGGTCCCTGTTTATTGAACCTCTCATCTGTATTACATTTATGACTGCATGGCGGCAAAAAGCATTGCTGCTATATCCGCACGCTTTTTGTCCTCATGCAAGGCCTGGGTTGTTGTGTCTCAAAAAGCATGGCCTTCTTCTCCTGCGCCTGCTCCTGTTCCATCACGTGTGCTGCTACTGCTGGGTTAGCGTTGCCGCCCGGTCCCTGTTTATTGAACCTCTTATCTTTATTACATTTATGACTGCATGCATGGCGGTAAAAAGCATGCTATCCGCACGCTTTTTGTCCTCATGCAAGGCCTGGGTTGTTGTGTCTCACAAAGCGTGGCCTTCTCCTCCTGCGCCTCCTCCTGTTCCATCACGTGTGCTGCTGCTGCTGGGTTAGCGTTGCCGGTCCCTGTTTATGGAACCTCTTATCTTTATTACATTTATGACTGCATGGCGGTACAAAGCATGCTATCCGCACGCTTTTTGTCCTCATGCAAGGCCTGGGTTGTTGTGTCTCACAAAGCGTGGCCTTCTCCTCCTGCGCCTCCTCCTGTTCCATCACGTGTGCTGCTGCTGCTGCTGGGTTAGCGTTGCCGGTCCCTGTTTATGGAACCTCTTATCTTTATTACATTTATGACTGCATGGCGGTACAAAGCATGCTATCCGCACGCTTCTTGTCCTCATGCAAGGCCTGGGTTGTTGTGTCTCACAAAGCGTGGCCTTCTCCTCCTGCGCCTCCTCCTGTTCCATCACGTCTGCTGCTGCTGGGTTAGCGTTGCCGCGTGGTCCCTGTTTATTGAACCACTTATCTTTATTACATTTATGACTGCATGGCGGTACAAAGCATGCTATCCGCACGCTTCTTGTCCTCATGCAAGGCCTGGGTTGTTGTGTCTCAAAGCGTGGCCTTCTCCTCCTGCGCCACCCTCCTCCTGTTCCATCACGTGTGCTGCTGCTGGGTTAGCGTTACCGGTCCCTTTTCCTGGAACCTCTTATATGTATTACATTTATGACTGCATGCCGACAAAAAGCATGTTACCTGTGCAAAGAAAACAGACATTTCCCGCATTTAAAAGACAGTTTTCCCTTTGAAAATTTAAAATCGATTTTCTCAAAAACTATGAGCTCTTTTTGCTAAACTTTTTTTCCTCTTGTACCCACTCCTAAGGTGCACATACCCTGTAAATTTGGGGTATGTAGCATGTAAGGAGGCTTTACAAAGCACAAAAGTTCGGGTCCCCATTGACTTCCATTATGTTCGGAGTTCGGGTCGAACACCCGAACATCGCGGCCATGTTCGGCCTGTTCGGCCCGAACCCGAACATCTAGATGTTCGCCCAACACTAGTTCCTAGATGCGAAATCGTTCACATCTAGGAATTTTTTCACTGTGGCCATCTTGTGACCAAATAGTAAACTGCACCCACATACATTTTTAATTAAAGAAAACTATTATTTTACATGTAAAACAAACAGTTTCCCTCCCACACCAAAAATTACTCACATACATTTTTTATTAAAAAAAAAATAAAAAAAAATACAATAAAAAAAAAAAAACAACATAAATAGTTACCCAAGGGTCTGAACTTTTTAAATATGCACGTCAAGAGAGCATGTTATTATATTATTTAAAATTATAAGCTTATAAATAGTGATGGACGCAAATTGAAAAAATGCACCTTTATTTCTAAATGAAACATCGGCACCATAAATTGTGATAGGGACATCGTTTAAACGGTGTAATAACCGGGACAGATGGGCATATAAAATACATGAGTTTTAATTACGGTAGCGTATATTAATTTCAAGCTATAATGGCCTAAAACTGAGAAATAATGAATTTTTTTCATTTCTTTCTTAATCTTCCTGTTAAAATGGATTTAGAAAAAAATAATTCTTAGCAAAATGTAGCACCCAAAGAAAGCCTAATTAGTGGCGGAAAAAACAAGATCTAGATCAATTCATTGTGATAAGTAGCAATAAAGTTCAGGCACGTGCAGAGGGGGGTGCTCTGGGTGCCCAGGCACCCCCCTTTTTAAAATCAGCAAAAAAGGCCCGTCTGATCGCGCAAAATAAGCCCCGCCCCTACCGTGGTAAGCCCCGCCCACCCGCGAGAAGCCCCGCCTCCACCTTGGGCACTTTCAGGTGAAGAGGCCTGGATAGGAATCCTAGTGTGGCATACTGACCTCACCCTCCACCTAGGACCCATACAGACCTCTACCTCCCCAAGCACCCATAGTGACCTCTCCATCCACCTAGCACCCACAGTGACCTCTCCATTCACCTAGCACCCACAGTGACCTCTCCCTCCACCTAGCACCCACAGTGACCTCTCCCTCCACCTAGCACCCACAGTGACCTCTCCCTCCACCCAGCACCCACAGTGACCTCTCCATCCACCTAGCACCCACAGTGACCTCTCCCTCCACCTAGCACCCACAGTGACCTCTCCCTCCACCTAGCACCCACAGTGACCTCTCCCTCCACCCAGCACCCACAGTGACCTCTCCATCCACCTAGCACCCACAGTGACCTCTCCCTCCACCTAGCACCCACAGTGACCTCTCCCTCCACCTAGCACCCACAGTGACCTCTCCCTCCACCTAGCACCCACAGTGGCCTCTCCATCCACCTAGCACCCACAGTTACCTCTCCCTCCACCTAGCACCCACAGTGACCTCTTCCTCCACCTAGCACCCACAGTGACCTCTCCCTCCACCTAGCACCCACAGTGACCTCTCCCTCCACCTAGCACCCACAGTGACCTCTCCCTCCCCCAGCACCCATAGTGACCTCTCCCTCCCACAGTGACCTCTCCCTCCACCTAGCACCCACAGTGACCTCTCCCTGCACCTAGCACCCACAGTGACCTCTCCCTCCACCAGCACCCACAGTGACCTCTCCCTCCCACAGTGACCTCTCCCTCCCACAGTGACCTCTCCCTCCACCTAGCACCCACAGTGACCTCTCCCTCCACCTAGCACCCACAGTGACCTCTCCCTCCCCCAGCACCCACAGTGACCTCTCCCTCCCACAGTGACCTCTCCCTCCACCTAGCACCCACAGTGACCTCTCCCTGCACCTAGCACCCACAGTGACCTCTCCCTCCACCAGCACCCACAGTGACCTCTCCCTCCCACAGTGACCTCTCCCTCCCACAGTGACCTCTCCCTCCACCTAGCACCCACAGTGACCTCTCCCTGCACCTAGCACCCACAGTGACCTCTCCCTCCACCAGCACCCACAGTGACCTTTCCCTCCCACAGTGACCTCTCCCTCCCACAGTGACCTCTCCCTCCACCTAGCGCCCACAGTGACATCTCCTTCCCCAGCACCCACAGTGACCTCTCCCTCCACCTAGCACCCACAGTGACCTCTCCCTCCACCAGCACCCACAGTGACCTCTCCCTCCCACAGTGACCTCTCCCTTCACCTACCACCCACAATCACCTCTCCTTCCCCAAATCTAGCAGTGATCCTGCCTACCCCAGCACCCACACTGACCTATCCTTCCCCCAGCACCCACAGTGATCTTTCCCTCCCCCAGAGGCTACCCTCCTGTCCCCTGCAGCACTTACAGGGACCTCCCATCCCAAAAGCAGCGTCCACACTGATCTCTCCCAACACACAGCATCCACAACTACTCCCTCCTCCAATAACTACAATGACCTCTCCCAGAACCCACAGTGACCTACCCTTCCACCAGCACCCACACTGACCTTTACCTCCCCCAGCAACCACACTGACCTCTACCTCCCCTAGCAGCAACTATGCCATTCATAGCAGTACCCACAGTGACCTCCCACTCCCTGCACCCACCGCAATCCCACCAATATTCAGCACCCACATTACACTCAACCAGTAACCCCCACTATAGCAAGCACCCAGTACTTGCACCAAGCATCTTTCACCCAATACTTATATCCGACCTCCATATGGCACTTAGTACTTGCATCATTCACCCTATAGCTGGCACCCAGTACTCACACCCACTTGGCACAGTACTTGCACATTATCTGAACTCACATAAACCAGTACTAGCACCCAAAGTACCTGCACTTAGATTCCACATGGCACACAATGCCCACCCACAGCTAGCACCTAGTGCAGGCAATGCACCAAGTATTCGCACCAATGTACCTGCACCCAACACCCACATGTTTCATCTGCAGTAGTTCCAGTTGCACTAAGCCTCCACTTGGTGCCCAGCACAAACACCAAACACTCACATATGACATCCAGTACTTGCACCCAGAACTCACAAGGGACTGAGTACCTGCAATCAACACCTACATGATGCTTGACACCAACCCATACAGCCGGAATGCACATGACACCCTGTGCCAGCACCCAGAACCCACATGGCACCCAGCATCTGCCTTTAACACCCACATGACAACTAATACCCCACTAGCCATCACCCATTACCCAGATGTTACCATGTACTCGCTCCCAGTACCCACTTGGCACTCAGTATTAGCACCTAAGACCCACATGACACCCTATAACCCCCATAATCAACACCCACATGGCATAGTACTCACACAGCACAAAGTTCCAAAGCCATTATATGCACCTAGTACCCGTCCATGGCCAGCACTCAAATAGCAACCAGTACCCACCCTTGGTCTGAACCCATATGAGACTCAGTACTTTCCCATGGCACACATCCAGACCACACATGGCACTCCCTACTCACTCATGTCCAATACTCACATGGCTCCCTGTATCAATTAGCACTCACATGGCACCCACTATTGTTTATCGCCTTCTGCTACTCATTCAGCACCCAATACAACATAGAATCCACTGCAAATAAACACCCAATACAAACTGGACCTTGGTACCCACAGCAGCTTGACACGGACTGTACTTTGGCACATCGGCAAGCACTGCAACTTAGCACAAACTGGACCTTTGCGTCTTACCACCCACTGCATCTGTGCACCTACTGCACCTTGGCACTTACTGCAGTTTTGCATCTACTAATGCTTAGCAACCACTGCATATTGGCAACCACTGCTTCTTTGCCTGAAAAGAAGCTTGGGTGCTGATCTAGAGGGACAGAGGTCCCAGTAATGAAAGGTGAATATATGCCTACATCAGGCTCCACTGTGCCCACTCTAATAGTGCGCACCTATGACTGCTGATCTGAGGGTGGTGGCACCAAAGAAGTTGGTTGGAAGAAGACACAAAGTCTGCCTGATACTTCTATAAAGGTGTGTGTGTGTGTGGTGGTGGTGGTGGTGGTGGTGGTGGGGGGGGGGGGGGGTCAAGACTGCCTAGTGCTTTCTGGAGAAGGGGTATTATACACAATTTAGCACGATTTATCGATTAGGGCCCCTTTTTCAAATGTGAGCACCCCCCCCTTGAGAATCCTCTGCACGGCCCTGATAAAGTTATAGGCGAATGAATGGGAGGTGAACGTTGCTCGGATGCATGAGATTTTCGGACTGCGGTGCTGAACCGGTTATTGTATCGCCCAGGAGGTTAAGGAGAATAATGGGAATAGGTAAGAAACATCATTTTTCAAAAAGATCTTATAGTTTTTGAGAAAATCGATTTTCAAAATGCAAAGTAAAAATGGTTTTTAAACTCAGAAAAAAATGGCAATTTAAAAAAAATATCCCTTTGCATTTTTAAGATTGATTTTCTGTACAAAGGCTTTTTGAATTTAGTTTCCTTATTCCCGCTATTCTCCTTAATACAAATAGCAATTTTGGTGGCAATGGCATCATGTATGGGGGCTTTGCTATTAACCGTTAACCACTTAAGTACCAGTGGTCTCTGCCCTCTTAACGACCAATGACCGCTGGTACAGAAACGGCGGAATCCCGACGAATTGCTGCACATACCCACCTTCACCGCTGCATGTTGGGAACCTGGGCCACCCACTCTGCCGTCTCTATGACGACAGAGTTCCTGTAAACCGGTCAGGAGCCACTTTCAATTGGTCCTGACCGTGTCTTTCAATGTAAGCCAATGGGAGTTGCTTGCATTGAAAGACAGGGCCAGGAGCCAATGAAATCAGCTCCTGACCCACTTACAGGGCTCAGCGGCGAGATTGGCGGGAGCGTCGAAAATGGCGGATGCGTGCAGCGGCGGTGAGTTGAAATCTACGCCCTGGTAGCCAGATAGCCATCAAAACAGGGTGTAGATTTCAACTAACGTGGTCCATAAGTAGTTAAATTCACCACAAAATGACGCACGCTTATGCAAAAATTACGCAAAATGATTACTGTATTACAAAAAATCAGTTGAATGTGCAAATGTTAATTTCCATATGTATGGCCGTAATTGCAAAAATGTACACTATATTTTGCGTAATGGTAATTAGCAGATTATGATCATCACTATCAGGGATCTTTGTTCCATACCATACAAATGCTGTCTGCTAAACCGGAAAGAATCCAAAGACATAACAACAGAAGTTGTTTAGGTGATACCTTTAGGCTGCTTTCACATTGGGACGTTACAGGCGCACGTTAGAGCAGCCTGTAATGCAGCCCAACTCACAGTAATGATAAATCAATGGGCTGTTCACAGTGCCCATGTTGCAGTACAGTGGAACAGTGGACGTTCAAAGAAAGTGCAGCATGCTGTGCATTATAGGTGGTTTTAGCTTGTTAGACTGTTTGCACATGCTCAGTATGGGGAGAGTCCGCTATTGTTCCTAGCCACATGGCTAATTAATATTCACTGCACTGTAGCGTTGTCCAGATCATGAACGATTCGGATCTTTAATCCGGATCTTTTTTGTGAGTCGAATCATCTGGATCATCACAATGAAGGATTCGGTTCACAGTGGATGTCTGGAAGAAACAGGAACTGCAGCTTCTGTGCACAAACACAATCTTCCTGCTGCATCTCTCCCTTCCCCATTAGCACCCTCAATGTGCCCTCATTCTCCTGCACCTCTCACTCTGCTGCACCCCTACTTACTGCTTCCCTAGTAAAATGATTCAAAGATTCGGTTTAAAGATCCAGATCTTTTCAATGATCCGATTTGAATCATCCGAATCATTGAAAAGATCCGGACTTCCCAGGATAGCACCAAGAGCCTCATAACGCAGCTCAATCTGACGTCCAACTTCAACACCACCATGTTTTGCGTTAGGGGCACGTTATGCGACCTTAACGTCCCCTAAACCGCAACTTCTTGGTGTGAAAGATGTCTTAATGACGAACTGTACAAGATTTCTTTGCAAGCTTTCAAAACTTTACGTTTCTTCTTCAGGCATGTTTCAGAACTGGATCTGGACCATACAAAGTATTGTCACATACACAGGCTTTATATATGATATTGTAGAGTATACCGCAGTCTGACCTCATTTTACACTCATGTAGCATGAGGACACTCATGATACAGGATCTCATCAAAGCTTAAACCAGAGAGACACGTTTATAAGACCTCAGTGGTGTCCATCTGCGCTGAATCTGCATTTCAGTGAACTTTGGTTCATATTGGTGCTGAGTCTGACTGCTAAACCAGAGAGGAGCATTTATAAGACCTCAGGGGTGCCCAGCTGTGCTGAAAGAAGACAATATGTCAGGGTTACTCATGGACAGCCTACGGGTTACGCCGCAAGAACCTCATGAAATCTAGTAATATTTGTATTTTTATTGCCTTCACAAAGTTAAACGCGGAGAATGGGCCGGTGTAACGGCGCCTTTATAACTGCAGACAGTAATAATATACTGATCAATCTAATTGATTCATGGCGTCTAAACTCCAGCGGCAAGTTTCATTTTATGTTATATGAACTATGCAGTGATCCCATTAGTTGGCAACCTTTTCTGGTTGACGATGAGCAGAGCCTTCCTGGTCAAGAGATACATTTAATAAAGGTTCTTGAAAGATGTATGGCATGCAATATCTCTGGGTTACATTTTACTGTTGGCTTATTACTATGTATTAAACTATCCTCGAAGCTTGAACATCGAGAGCGAAAACTGGAGGTCCAATGTGCATCCCAGGAAGCACTTCAACCAAAAACTTTTCATTTTGTATTATTGTGATTTGTTGCTAAGGAAAACCCGAGGTCAAAAATGATAGGGTAGGACCACACTAGGCAGAAACGTTAGCATTGCATAATACGCTAGCAATGACGCGCATGATGTTAGTCAATGGGCCGCCTGAAAAAAACGCTTTTGTTTGCATTCTGTAATGGTTTTTTTTTTAAAAATGCAGAACTTGCTGCATATTTTTCCAAAAGTCAGGCATGTGCCTTAAAGGATACCCAAAGTGACATGTGATACGATGAGATTGATCGGAGCATCTTCATGCGGTCATGCTGCTCCTGCACGGGTACCGCCGTGCTTGGTCAGTAAACGGTTGAAGTTAAAGGATACCTGAAGTGACATGTGACATGATGAGAGAGACATGTGTATGTACGGTGCCTAGCACACAAATAACTATGCTGTGTTCCTTTTTTTCTTTCTCTGCCTGAAAGAGTTAAATATCAGGTATGTAAATGACTGACTCAGTCCTGACTCAGACAGGAAGTGACTACAGTGTGACCCTCGCTGATAAGAAATTCCAACTATAAAGCCCTTTCCTAGCAGAAAATGACTTCTGAGAGCAAGAAAGAGGTAAAAAGGGGGGATTTGTTATCAGTGAGGGTCACACTGTAGTCACTTCCTGTCTGAGTGAGTCAGCCACTTACATACCTGATATTTAACTCTTTCAGGCAGAGAAATAAAAAAAAGGAACACAGCATAGTTATTTGTGTGCTTACTGACCAAGCACGGCCGTACCCGTGCAGGAGCAGCATGACCGCATGAAGAGACCCCGATGAATCTCATTGGTTTCACAAAGGACCGCTGAGTATGGGCTCTCTTACTCTACATACAATTCCCATTTCCAATTTTGATGCAATTTTACATACGATTCCGATTTTTTATGCAATTGAGCTTCTTTTACATTGCAAATTGCAATTCCGATTTGCCGTTTTCACTGGATGCTGGCAACAAAATATGAAAAACGCAGCATGCAGAACTTTTTCAAGGCTTCTTTTACACTACAAATTGCAAATCCTATTTGCGATTCCGATTTGCGATTTTCACTGGATGCTGGCAGTATAAGATGAAAAATGCAAAAAAAAAGCAGCATGCAGGGCTTTTTTTAATTGCATTAAAAACGGAATCGTATGTGAAATCGTATCAAAATCAGAAATTGGAATTGCATGTAGTGTAAAAGAACCTTAATCACATCAAAAATCGAATTCAGAATTACATTTAGGCTGCTTTCACAGCGGGACGTTACAGGCGCACGTTAGAGCAGCCTGTAATGCAGCCCCACCGCACAGTAATGAAAAACCAATGGGCTGTTCACAGTGCCCACCTTGCGTTACATTGTAACGCAAGACGTCAAGAGAAAGTGCAGCATGCTGTACTTTATACGCGGCTAAGCTGCGTTAGACTGTGTGCACATGCTCAGTAATGTTGGGGAGGATGGGAGAGCGGCCAGGCACATGGCTAATTAACCTCCTTGCTGGTCTAAAAAATCCGGCAAGGAGGCAGCGCCGCACTTTTTTAAAATTTATTTATTTTTTAAATCATGTAGCAAGCCCAGGGCTCGCTACATGATAGCCGCTGAGCGGCGGCATCCCCCCACCCACTCCGATCACCTTCGGCGATCAGAGTATGCAGGAAATCCCGTTGAGAACGGGATTTCCTGCAGGGCTTCCCCGGTCGCCATGGCGACGGGGCGGGATGACGTCACCGACGTCATGGACGTCGGGACGTCATAGGGAATCCCGAACCGCCCCTCAGCGCTGCCTGGCACTGATTGGCCAGGCTGCGCAGGGGTCTGGGGCGGCTCTGCGCGGCGGGTAGCGGCGAATCAGCGGCGAGCATCGCCGATCGCATATTACACGCAGCTAGCAAAGTGTTAGCTGCGTGTAGAAAAAAACATTATGCAAATCGGCCCAGCGGGGCCTGAGAAATCCTCCTGCGCAGGTTACCCCGAGCTGAGCTCGGGATAACCGGCAAGGAGGTTAATATTCACTGCACAGTGTGACGTGCAGTGTTTACTTCCTGGAGAGGCCGCTCTGTGCGGCGATTGGCTGGCGGGACCACGTGATGCCGCATGCGTCCAGGAGTACGCATCACGGCATCACGGCGGCCAGAGTGAGCTGCACAACGCGGCTCGCTCTGACATCCACATCCAACACCACCAGGCGTTGCGTTAGGGGCACGTTATGCGACCATAATGTCCCCTAAAACGCAACATCCTGGTGGGAAAGTAGCCTCAGTGTAAAAGAGCCCTCAAATAGGTGTTGCATTTTTTCTGCATTTTTCTTTTTGAGTTGCTAGCATCTGGTGAAAATCGCAAATCAGAATCCCAAATCGGAATTGGGATTTGCAGTGTAAAATAAACCTATAATTTGCCTTATTAAAACAGGAGGTATTTGCAATAATTCAGCTTTAAAGGGAATCTGAAGTGAAAATAAACTTATAAAATAATGAATTATATGTGTAACCCAGCCAAGAGATAGAACATTAAAGTGGATCCGAGATAAACTTTTACTCATTACATAATTGTGTGCCTTATATTAAGTTTATAGGGCATTCCTCAAGCCAAATGCTTTTTTTGTTTTGTTTTAATACTCTAATTCCCTATAAACTAGACAAGCCTCGCCCACAGCTTCTCCAAAACGCCAAGGCACTCAGACCCATGTAGCAAGGGCATATGGGAGCTCAGTCTGGGCAAGAGGAGGTTACTAGCCAGAGATTTCAGAGGCAGAGCGGAGGGGGGAGTGAATTTTTCACAGGCTAAGGGTACATACACACATCAGACTATAGTCTTTGGAAAATAAAAGATCACAGACCAATCTTACCAGTTACCACCCTTCATGTAGTATGAGAGCCATACTCTACACAGTCTTTTCTATGGAGCTGAACTCCACATCTGAAAAAAATCTTTGCAAGATGCTGCACACACAGATGCTGTACAGACACAAAAGATCAGTATCTGCGAAAGATCTGTTCCTGCCAAAATCCATTCCTGCAAATTGCAATGATAGTCTATGAGATCTGCAGATCATCATACACACATGATTTAACTGACATTCATCTGCAGATCAAGCAATCATCTGCAGATCTGAAAATCCATCCTGGTGGATCTGATCTGCAGATGAATGACAGTTAAATCGCAAGCGTTCGCGTTATTTGTCTGTCGTCATTTTCTGTGTTCATTTGTTTGTCAGGGTTGGTACGTTTTGCCACTGTTGCGCTTAACGTGCGGTGGCCGTACCGTCAACGCGCTTGTCTCTGTTGTGCATATCGTGCGGTGGCTGCGTTTAGCGAGTTCTTTTGTTATTTTCCTTGGCGTTCAGATTGTGGTTATTTGTTGTGTCTTCCTTACAAAGTTCATGCTCTGTCTTTGCTCAGTCTTGTGTTGCTGATAGCAATCGCCTCTCTTGCGATTAGCTTTCTCACTCTG